>NC_012879.2:45174758-45208838 GCF_000003195.3 Sorghum bicolor | reverse complement strand
CACTCTGCCCTAACTTCTTACCTCTTGCTCGTCCCTGAGCAAGGATAGACTCAGCTATGGATCATAAGTTGTTGCAATATTATTTAAAAAATTGATGGTACACACTGCTTTTTAAATAAGATCTCATCTCTGATTTAGAATAAACTGTCAAGACTTCAAACTTACTTATTTTACCTTCACCATGGGACTTGTAACTGTCACTTCTGTCTTGAGTGGTTAAAAGATAGAACAGTCTAGCCAAGTGCCATGTCTCTTATTCTTGATCAGCTATAGCTCTGGGGTTTTTGCAGATTTTCAAATAAAACTCAGAGATTCCTTGTATGATTCTCTCAGGTCTCTCTTTTGTGGTATTTCTGGATCCTTACCAAGGCAGTGATGGTATATGCCTTCTCTCAAGATATGTGGTATTTGTGGTATGAGGCATAGTGACATTGCCTTCTCTCTCACCCTACTCTAATAAGGCTTTAATATCTGAAGCTCATAGGTGGGAAATAAAGTATACATACTTACAAGACATTTATTGCATAGTCAAACCATGGATCCAAAGTAACAAGTCAATAAGTTTAATCAAGATGTGCATGTGTGGTGAATGAATGGTGTATGGTGATGATGGTGATAACAATGGTGGAAACAATGGTGAAAACAATGGAGGTGGAAGTCTAATTCTACTTTTGCTCTTTGAGGGGATACATACCTTCCTTGCTTTTGAAACTTTATGATGAGAATGAGATGCTCTATCTTTTTCTTTCCTCTCAGGTGGGTATCTTGCACCCCTAATTCTACTGTCGGACACTTGTCCATTTTTACCTCTCATCTCACTTTTTTTTTCTTTTCTTTCGAGGTTCCGAGCACTTGCTCCTTTTTATTTCCTCGTATCTCTTTTTTTTCAGAGCATTCATCTCTTGAGATAATATAGCAAGTGGTAGTAACAAGATAACTTGAGCATTTATTTCACAAGGGGAAAACAGAAATATTTTTGGTTATTCTCTCCCGGATTAGGAGTAGAATATTTTTTGGTGATTCCGGAGATGGAATGGGTGGATATATGTGGATGGTACTTCCGGGGTAAAAGTAGCATATATGAGTGAACGTGCAAGTGAAATCTTGATTTAACCACATGACAAGCTCCTAAGGGTCAACACAGCTTGACCACACTCAATGCTCATAAGCAGTAAATAATAAATGTGTGGCTCAAAGTCTAAAAAGCATGTATATATGGCTGTGGTAGGAATTTAAACTCTCATCATACAGGAACTCATCATGCAACATTTTAAAGATTTTCAAAGATAAAATTCTCCAGAATTCTAGCATCTCTAGGAACAGATAAACAGCAGCTCAACCTTCCCATATCGTATGCGTTAACAACTTAGACTTCAGATCAAGTTTTCATCCCACAAGTTTAGGTCTGGAGCAAGCTTTAAATTATAACAGTTATGTCTAAACTTGAGAGGGAACTTAAAATGTGCAAATTAGGCAGAGCAACTATTCATCATATCCATGCTTAAGTTTTATTTAGATACAGATTAGCATAGCCACTTTATTTATTTATTAAACACACTAAGCAAAAGATATATATATATAAGCATAAAAACTTTATTTGGTTTTCCATAGTTTATATGTATTTTAATATTCTAAAATAATATAAGTATAAAGATAGATAGATAGATAGAAATACTTATTGGGATAAATGGGGGTGCTCTCCCCCAAGCTGAATTTTGACGTAATTTCTCTTGATGTAGCTGGCAGGTGGCAGAGGTGTATTTGAAAGTCAGCAGCATTCTGACAGCGATTAGAATGTCCTCCGTCTGCTAGTCTTCTTGATTCTTAAATTCTGCGGAGCTCAAATAGACAACAAAGCTTGTGGAACTGATTAAGTGTTAGCATAAATATCTAGCCTTTATTATCATGAGACTCCTTAATAATTATTACTCCCTGTTTTTATATTTTTATTTTATAAAGCAGAAAAATATTTATTTTTATGCCATCACAGTGAATGTACTTATGGGTTTTATGTCACTCGTCTACTCACATGGGGCTTACTGTTTTTCAAATTTTTATTTTCTTTTTAGGATAGTATGAATATGATTAACTAAGTAAAATAATTGAAAAGGAAAGGGTAACTACCAAGTTTACCTCTTGGCAAGGCGTTCGGTGTTTTTAAGTCCTCCGAACGGGACTCTCCATTTTCTTTAATCGTCCTGAGGTTCGTTGGGTGGCGTAGTCGGTACTTCCGGCAGCGCCTCTTCTTCTTGTATAGTTATCTTCATTTTCCATACCTGACTCGGTGCTTCAATCTCCTCTGGATAATTTTGTTTAAACTCAACGTCTTCTGATCTTACAACTTCTCCTTCGTAGTCTGCCCATCCGTCCTTGATGATCTGCCTCCTCTGGTTGCGGTTGCGTCTTTTCCTTACCTGCTTAGATTCTTCAACAATATAGTTAGGGTCAGTAAAATAACGGCGTACCTTCTCTGAGGAGAAGTGCATATGGACTTCTCCGGTTCCAATGTAGATAATTGCTTTAACAGTGCTGAGGAACGGTCTTCCAAGGATGATGGGTGGATCATACTCGTCTTCTCCCATGTCAACAACTTGATAGTCTGTGTAGACAAAGTGATCGTCTATTTTGACTGGGACATCAGATACTATTCCTTGAACTTCTCGAAATGTCTGATCTGCCATCTGGAGCTGAATGTATGTTGGTCTTAGTGGCATGGTTCCGAACAAGAGCCGATAGGTGACTGCGGCCATTATGTTGACGCCCGATCCGGTGTCGCAAATCGTCTTGTAGAAGTTGTATCCATTTATGGAGCAGTAAATGCTTGGCATTCCTGGGTCGTCCTTCTTGGTCAAAAACGGTGACTTAAGTTGATGATCTTGGCCTTCATGAACTACAGTGACCATCTTAGCTGACTCGGTCCACACTTGCTTGTTCCTGTTCCTCCTGTTGGTCCTCTTCCTTGATTTACGTCTGGATTGATCTGGAATTTGCGTAGTCTTGTTCTTGAAGAAAAATGTCTCCTTCTTCCCTTTGACGTAGAAACTGATCTTGGCAGCACTAGCGTAGATGATAGCTCCCGTGGTGTTCAAGAATGGCCTTCCTAGGATGATAGGTGCTCTCTCATCATTTCCGGTCTCTACCACTACGAAGTCTGCTGGGGCATACAAGGTACCAACACGGACACAAAGGTTCCACACTATTCCTTTTGGAAAAGTTATCGTCTGATCTGCAAACTGCAAACACATGGTTGTCTCTAATAAAGGATATGTAAAGAATTTTTCATAGAGTACCCTGGGTATAATGTTGACGCTAGAGCCAAAGTCACAGAGTGCTTCTGGGAAGTCGACCATGCCGATGGAGATCGGGATGACGGGGCGTCCTGGATCGCCTCTCTTGACCGGCATAAGGTCAGTAGAGAATTCAGTGATGGCGTTACTCCAATTTCCTGCATCAAACATGTCTACAAGATTTGCAGATTCTAATCCTTCCGGTTGTGATGGTATACCGGGGTTAGTAGTAGGAACAGCAGCAGCTATTTGATTTAACTGAGATTCAATCATTTTATTAAAGCTAATTTGATTCTTGATGGCAGTAGAAAAATTATCCATTCTATTATTTATATTTTCTAGCATTTTATCATTAGATGCCAATTTCTTAGATAGATTATCCATTAGCTTTTCTTGATTAGACACTAACTCTCTCAAAGGTGGAAAATTATTATTATTGTTGTAAGAATTGTTACCTTGATAATTACCTGAGTAGTTAGGCCTCTGTTGATTCCAACCTTGATTTTGTTGAGGACGGTTGTAGTAGTTATTGTTGTTGTTGTTGTTGATGTAGTTCACATCCTCAAGTATCTCAGGGCAGTGGTTGCCTGAGTGTCCAGTGTCTCCACACTCCTCACAAGTCATGTGAGACTCGTAGATGTGCATAACTTCTTTCTTATCTCCAGCTCTATCGTCGAGCTTCTTCATGAGCAGGTCTAGCTTTGGAGACAGCATGTCTACCTCCTTCAGCTGATGTATACCTCCACCTCTCTTGCGTGTCTGGGTCCTCTCTTCATTCTAGCTTAGATTGGACGCCATCTTCTCCACAAGAGCTGTGGCTTGTGGTATAGTAAGTGATAAGAATGCTCCTCCAGCTGCAGCATCCATGGTCTCTCGGGCACTGTTGCTGAGCCCATGATAAAACGTCTGCATCAATAGCCAACTCTCCATTCCATGATGGGGACATTCTAGGATGTAGTCTTGAAAGCGCTCCCATGCTTCTGGAACAGATTCATCATTTTGTTGCTGAAAACTTGTAATCTTCACACGGAGAGCATTGGTCTTGCCCATGGGAAAGAACTTAGCCAGGAAGTTTGTTGAGCAGAGTGCCCACGTAGTATTCTTCTCCTTTGTAGCGTAGAACCACTGCTTCGCTCTTCCTAACAGTGAGAATGGGAAGAGGCGAAGTAGTATAGCGTCTTTGGAAACTCCTGCTATGGTGAATGTGTTGCAAATCTCTAGGAAGTGTTGTAAATGAGCACTAGCATCTTCGTGTGCCTTCCCACAGAACTGGTTGGATTGCACCATGTTGATAAGTCCAGGCATGAGCTCAAAGTTGCCATCGATCTCTGCAGCAGGTCCAGTGCGGATGTTGTCCGTAGTGGGAGCTGAGAACTCGCGGATTGATTTGTTCGCCATGGCTTCGAATTCTGAAGACAAGTTCCGGTGATCTTCTTGATTGGATGAAGCATCTTCGTGAAGTGTTGATGATCTCTTTAGCTTGGCTCTCATCTTCTTGAATAATGCTTCAGGATTGTCAACAAAATTCCCTGGAAGATGTCTTCTATTCATACATTCCCCTGCATAAGATAAAATAGAAAAATATCGGGGTAAAACTGTATGAGAGAATAGATAAGCTCAATCATATTAGTGATGCGAATGATAACTCAAAATCTTTTATTCCATTCCTGATTGGTAATCAACCTTCCCCGGCAACGGCGTCAAAAATGCTTGTTGGGTATTCTTAACATCATTACCAAAAGTAGACTAAGTTCTCTAAATCTAGTAACGGTGCCAAAAATGCCAAACCTATCCCTCACACCACTTAAGCCAAGTTGTCATCCCCAGCATGATATAAGAGACGCCGTATTGAAATATGCAATTGCTCTTCTAAATAAATAATGAATGGGATCTGCAAGCGCACAGATTAATACCGATGCAGCATTTTAACCGAAAAGTATTCCAGGTATCGTTATTTATATTTTTACCACTGGGAAGGGATTAGAAATCATCAATATTGATTACAGAATAGAATATGAAATTGAGCATCTATCATTGCATGTATAATTGAGAACATTATATCTAACTCTTCATACAGGGATAAGTGTCACATAAAAGATATATGAAATAATAATGGTGACAAGGATAACTAATCTGATCTAGCCACATAATAAATATGATAAGCACCTCAATTAGATACTCTAGAAAGTCATTAGCATGGTATTAGAACGAACTACAAGAATATTCCCTAAGTTATTCTCAACTATATAGTCTAGCATTATCATAATTAGTGCAAGCATACTTAGCAATCATCGCGAGACAAGACTACGCCCATGCATAGTGATATTAGCAAGGAATATGAGAAACATAGCAATCACTCCCCTGTAATAATGTTGCTCTGCCAGCCCAATACACGAGAGGGGGACTATATAAGAATCAATGAAGCTGTCACTATCACGAACCACCCCACGATCTGGTATATTGGGTACAATCGCAGATAAATACGGTATAAGCACCACGCCTACACAATATCTATCATTTACCCATGGATCTGATGGATAAACGCTATACGATCCTAAGCATGTATATAGATCGAATCTAACTAAGGCAAGTACATAACTATGATAAACTAAGAACAATATAATCTTGAATATAAGCAAGTAGAGCAAAGTCATAAGCAATATATTGAAGTAGAACAAAGTCATATTCATAATATTGAAGAACAAAGATAATTAGAAAGCAATTAGAAGCACAATTAGAGAATTACCAAGAATCCTGTTGACAGATCCGGAAACCAATCGAAGATTGACTCCTTCTAGTTCTAATCCAATGTAGCTATGCTAATCTAGATGTCTAATTGATGTGGTGGCTCTAATCTTGATCAGAGGCTTCTTCTCCCTTGATGGAACAATGAATTAGGGTTGAGAGGCTCTCTCCTCCAGGGGCCAGGGGGTCTGGTTTTATAGTCCCTTCAAGTGAATATGGGCCCTTGGATCAAACCGACATAGATTGTATGGTTTAGATTCATCCTTTAGGTCGGTGGAAATCTCCCGCAAAGCAGAGTCCTGATTGGACTCAGGGGCAGGGCGGGCGCCTAGTAGGACAGGGCGGGCGCCCTGTCTCTGGCCCCGTTTAGCCTCCGCTTCGGTCTCGTGGCTTCTGGAGTCTTCTAGATGTAAGATAATTGCGCAGCACGTTAATATCTTTACGTAATCCTGACATGTGGGCCTTTCTTCCGTATTTCCTGATAACCCCCTGTAGAAATAGACAAACACCAAAACTCGTGGAATTCTGTCAGATAAAACCCTAAGTCTAGATCTTGATTTCATTTGGATCCTTTTCTTTATTTATTTGATAATTAAATTTGATACTTAAGGACCGTCAACAGGCACCGTTACTAGATTTAGAGAACTTAGTCTACTTTTGGTAATGATATTAAGAATACCCAACAGATGCAAAAACGGATCTGCAAACACAAAGGGCTAATACCCGATTCAAACGTCAAGGCGTGCCAGCCGATTTGACCTTACTATCGGCAAAGGTGATAACTTGAATACTTTGGTCCTGACAACAGCGATGCGCCCGGATGTCACGGCCAAGAGGTATTCACACAGAACTTGAGAATACGCCGAGCTTAAGTCGACGAACTCCTAAGAACTCGTAGTAAAAGGAAAATATGACGAAGTCGTCGAAAAAGTAGATGCTGGAATATGAGTAAAAACTTGTGTTTGATTGATTGATAGATTATTCATTACAAGGCCCTAGGGTCTACATTTATACCCTGATCAAAGAGCTACAATCAGACACGACTAGGATTCGAATTCCAAATTAAACAGAGCCCGTATACAAAATTATCTTCCCGTAACCGATCAGGACACCACCACGGGTCAATCGGCAACTCCTGCAGAGCCATCGGCAACCTCCCTGCTGTCGCCATCGGCAAACATTGATACTAGTCATCGGTTAGGAATGCATTATCACTCTCGGACTTAGCCATATCCAACCGCCCCTTCATCGGCAACTTTCCTCGTCGGCAACGCTTCCATAGTCTAGTTACCATTGCTCCACCTGCCGATCTTGTACTCTATCGGTTTCTGTGCACGTGTCCAAAAAACGGTGTCAACAACTACTCAAAACATTATGATTTTATTCTAAATTTACAATTTTATCCTTGATTAACAATTTGGAAAAAGAAATTACCACTCCTTTTTTGGGTTCTAATTACCTCAATTTTGGAGGCGTCGGGAGGCGTTATGGTGCATATGGGTCCGCCAATCATACACACATGTTACGCCTCGATGCCTCCCTCGTAGATGCCTCTGCCTTCCTAACTGTCAGATTGTTTGTCATCTGCCATTGAAATTCCCCTCAACCATAGTAAAAAAATTCATAAGTTAATTCTATGTTGACACCGTTTTTGCACACGTATCTGGAAAGTTAATGGAACTTGGATCGGCAGGCGAAAAAGTAATGACTGGTGACAAAGGAATTGCTGATGGATTATGATGCCAATGATAAAGCAACATGATATGACCAAGTCCAGGGATGGTGGTTGATCTTTTGCCGATGGTTGATATTGACGGTTGCCGATGCCGATGGAGGATGATATGCCGATGATGGTGGAGGAAGGCGTGGGAATCATCGGGAAGATGATGATGGTGTGTCGATCACCTAGGATTGATAAATTATTGTTTTCCATAATTATTAGAGTTTGTTTTGTATACAGATTTCGTTTAGGTTGGAATTAAAATCCTAGTCATACCTGATTGTAACTCTTTAAGACAGGGTATAAATATAGACCTAGTAGCGATGTAAGAAACAATCCAATCAATCATACACAAAGTTTTTACATCTATTCTCACATCTACTTTCGACGACTTCGTCAATTTGCATATTTTCTTTTTTACTTACGAGTTCTTAGGAATCCATCGAGTCAAACTCAATGGGTTCTCAAGTTTCACTTGAATACCTCTTGGCCATGGCATCCGGGCGCATCGCTATTTTCGGGACCAAAGTATTCGAGTTATCACCTTTGTCGGTTGTAAGGTCAAATCGGTTGGCACGCCTTAACGTTGAATTGGATATTATCCCTTTGTGTTTGCAGATCCACTTTTGCATCAACACATCTTTTGGCACGCCTGGAGGGACAGATCTATCAATAGGATCAACATGTCTAATACTGAGTTCGACACAGAGATCATCATTATTGTGACGGAGGCTGATCTCACGGATGAGCAAAAGCAAGCTATGGCAAAAGCTATGGAGGAGTACAAGTAGCTATGTTTGAAGTCCTTCAGTGTCAACAGGAGCAGCGAAGTGATCCAGAAGGAAGCATTGCCGATGCCTCGGCAAATCACTTTTGAAGCCAACCCTGGTAAATTGCAAGGTATGGTTGACAATGCTATTAATCGTGCTTTGATCAATCAATCCAGTGTGTTGTCTGATACTGTATTCAATGATGTGGCTAGAACTTTCAAAGAGGGACAGGCACCACCATTATATGTTGGCCCAACCTATCACCAGCCTAGGTTGTCATCGGTTACAGCTCCATCGGCGCCTCCGGCCGTTGTGGGTACAAAAGTTACATCCCCTCCAGGCACATTAGGGATGACTAATGGGCAATCTACACCGATGAGGACTAATCCAGCAGCATCAGATGGGCGGATTCAACTCAATACAGATCTATCGACATCAGCAATGTCATGGTCTATGTTCCAGAATTGTCAAGTTCCTCCCAATTGGTGGGGATATGTTATTCCTCTGGATTTTCTTACAAATAGCTCTGGAACATCACAGGTGGTTGATTTGACAGGCAAGGCCCCTATGACATTGACACCTCCAGTATCGCCGATGACTCAGATTCCTCAATATTCTACAACTACTACTATAAGGCCTGTTACTGGGAATTTTCAAATGCCAACATTCCAAATGCCTAATGCATAGGCGGATCCACTACCGACGCACCAAAGGTTTATGACTCAGACAGGGTATGTCAACGCAATGATGACACCCAATTATCAGCCATCGGCAGGTCCGGTGCTGATGAATGCCAACAATGGGTGGACTAGGCAGTTTGACATTCCACAAATGACACAACAGAATCATCAGGCTGCAGGATTCCAGCAAGGACAAATGCAGGTTGGTTTTCAGAATCAAGGACCAGCCAATCAGCCAATGAATCTTGCTCAGCAGATGGGTGGTCAACAGGCTATGGCAAATGCTATGTTCCCTGGAGATCGTGCACCTTAGAGACACGTGGAAGCTTATCAGCAGGTGCCAGAACCTCAACCCGCACATCGGCAGGATGCCGATGCCTATTGGGCCGATAAGATAGCTGAAGTAATGAGAGATCAGTTTGGGATAAAACCCAAAGTCAATACTTATTCTTATCGGACACCATACACTCCTGCATATGATTTGATCCCACTTCCAAATCGGTATAAGGTACCAGATTTCACTAAATTCTCTGGACAAGATAACACGTCAACTATGGAACATGTCAATAGGTTCATCGTCCACTGTGGAGAGGCTCCTAACAGAGATGAATTGAGAGTTCGATTGTTTTCATCATCTTTATCGGGATCGGCGTTTACTTGGTTCATTTCATTACCTCCAAATTCAGTAATTACTTGGGCCGATCTAGAGAAGCAGTTCCTTAAGTACTTCTTTTCTGGGGTTCATGAGAAGAAAATTACCAATTTAGTCAGGCTGAGGCAACGCAATGATGAATCGGTTGAAAGTTTTGTGCAGAGGTTGTGGGATGTCAAAAACAAATGCTATAGTCTGGTTCTGGATGATCGGTAGCTAGCCGATTTGGCTTTCCAACGATTGTTGCCACACATTAATGACAAGTATGCTTCTCAAGAGTTTGAAAGTCTAAGTCATTTGGTGCAGAGGATTTTCAATCTAGATATCAAAACTTTTGAACCTAGGAAGGCTTGGAACAAGAAGGTGTCATTTGTTGATGAGGCAACAAGTTCAGATTCTGATGAAGAACCAGTCATCGGCTTAACAGAATGGGTGAAAAACAAAAAGATGATGTCCTGTTCTTTCGGCCATAAAGAGCCGAAAAAGTTTGCTTTTGATATTACAAAAGCCGATATGATATTTGACTTTCTGCTTTAGGAGGGGCAGATTAAATTGTCACCAAATCATGTGATCCCATCGGCAGAAGAGTTGAAGAAGATCAAGTATTGCAAGTGGCATAATGCAATGTCTCGTAGTACAAATGAGTGCAAGGTGTTCAGGCAACAATTGCAATCGGCTATAGAATCTGGGAGAATTAAATTTGATAACTCCAAAGCTTAGAAGCCGATGAAGATTGATCAGCATCCTTTCCCTACAAACATGATGGATGCCAAAGGAAAGACCAAAGTCTTAACATCGAAAGCAGCTGAGAAGAGCGCATCGGTAGACCCCCAGCATCAGATCACTGCCGATGACGCCAAGGGTAAAGGATTAATCCAAGAAGGCACCAGTTCTAGGAGACCTCCTCAATGGCATTGTGATCACTCATAGGCGGCATCGGGAAACATGGCAGCAGCGTGAAGATCGGTATCGCCGCCAACAAGAGGATCTTCGCCGAGAAGAAGAAAGACGCCGACAAGAGTGGAATCGGCATAAAGATCATTGGAATTGCACGTTCTTCATCCACTGTTGGGAGCAAAACATCAAACTATCTGTCAGAGACTGCCCTGAGTGCAATCGTTATAATCAGTATGATCGATCAAGTCGGCGACATCAGAACGATGATCGGCAATTTAATGGGCCGACTAGGGGAAGGATGTCAGTTCATAATCGGCTGGGGGGCAGGCTCAGTGTGCATGACAGGCTTGGTGAACGTGTTGGCTATTTTCCAAGAAACCAATAGGAGCTTGAGGAGATGGCAAATGCACGAGTTCTCGATGAGTTTATATTTTGCAGGGATGCTAATACTTATCGGGTGGAATCAAGGGAGGCTCACGATCAACAAGTGCGGAGGACACAACTTCCCCAATGGTGTCCACAAGGATTGACAAGGACACAGAAAAGGATGATGCAGTGAGAGTGGCATGAAGAATTAAGTAGGGAAGAAAATTCTGCTAAGTCTGGAGATCGGCAGCAGTCAGATCCTAGGGGAAAAGGACCATCAGCAGATATTAATATGGTGTTTATGTTACCGATGGAGTTTCTTGCGCCTTTCCATGATGATGAAGAGATAGATTTTCTTGATCAGATAGCTCAGTTGGCTCTTGATCCGATGACAGCTATGTTTGAAAAGCCTTCTGATGATGAAATACAGCATCTCAAAGCTTTGTTTGTTAAAGGCAGGGTTGATGGACAGCCGATGTCCAAAATACTTGTTGACGGTGGAGCTGCTATCAACATTATGTCATATACAGTCTATCGGAAGCTTGGCAAAGGGGATCAGGATTTGACCAAGACTGATATGATGTTGAAAGATTTTGAAGGGAATGTGTCTCCAGTCAAGGGGGCTATATGTGTTGAATTGACCATCGGCAGCAAAACTTTGCTGACAACTTTCTTTATCATCAGTGGAAAAGGTGCATACAATTTGCTATTAGGTTGAGACTAGGCCAATTGTTGTATTCCTTCTACAATGCACCAATGCCTGGTTCAGTGGGTAGGTGACAAGATTGAAATTTGTCCCGGGAGATTCTTCATATGTCATTGCATCGGCAGAGTCAGATACTTATGAGAGGACCAGATGTATTTCAGGGGAAGTTTGGGAGAAGGATTTTCTCAGGGTTGCTGATTATGAAATTCCACCGATCCAAGCAGTCGGTTCTAATAAAGAGTTTTAATGGATAGGTTTGCCGATGATGGAAAGTTAGGTCAGGGGTTTACATCGGCTGATGATCTAGTAGAAGTAGATATAGGTAATGGTGATAGACCAAGACCTACTTTTATTAGTGCTAAGTTAGATTCTGAGTGTAAGCAACAATTAACCATTTTGTTAAAGGAATATAAAGATTGCTTTGCTTGGGATTATACCGAGATGCCTAGTTTAGAACGATCAATTGTTGAACATCGGTTGCCTATTAAGTCTGGATTTCGGCCGCATCAGCAGCCAGCACGCCGATGCAATCCTAATATTCTTCCTGAAATTAAAGCCAAAATAACCAACCTTATTGAAGCTAAGTTTATTCGGCAATGTCGGTATGCCAAATGGATTTCTAATGTTGTCCCTGTTTATAAGAAGAATGGAAAGCTTTGTGTCTGCATTGACTTTAGGAATCTCAATAAGGCTACGCTGATGGATGGTTATCCAATGCCAGTTGCCGATCTGTTGGTTGATGCTGCAGCTGGACATCGGATCATTAGCTTTATGCATGGCAATGCAGGGTACAATCAAATATTCATAGCTGAAGAAGATATTCCCAAGACTGCATTTAGATGCCGTGGTCATGTTGGAATGTTTGAATGGATAGTCATGACTTTTGCATTGAAAAATGCTGGTGCTACTTATCAGAGAGCCATGAATTTTATCTTCCACGAGTTCATCGGCAAGTTGGTGGAAATCTATATTAATGATGTGGTAGTTAAATGTTGGCGTTTCTTAGCGAAACTATTAAAGATAGAGTTTTAGTCCATCCTTAATAATAACACTAGAAACGTTCTTGGCATATCCTAACCACCATCACTTCAGAAAGATAAACCAAGGCCTTTTACGGCGCTGGCCTAGGCAGTGCAGTCTGGTACTGATGATTAGAATTGCCAGTTTGGCCTTCCTAACCATCCTTACTTACGATATGCAAAGCTGTGGCCCGGCGCCGTGTGGGTGCACAAGGATTACATTCTTAAGTAAAGGTACTTAGTTACGCCAATCGATAGCTCAGTTATAGGAATAAATTACTCTGCAAGCGCACAGAACTATCATTGTAGCATTTCAACCCGTGAGTATTCAGGGGTGTCGTATTTATAATTTCCCATAGGAAGGCATTGTGAATGCATCTAGCTTTGGTTATAAACATGATTACTTATTGAAATGCATGGTAGACATAGTATAAACAGGGGTAAGTATGTAGTTGATTTGATAGCGGACACACATCGGAGCAACCGCAAGGAATAAAGGGAAAACAAAGAATAAAAGAACAACTACGCGAGCAGGCATGGTCGTATACACGTTATACAACAGATCTGTTAGCAGGTCATCTAGCTAATAAGAACAAGTTAGAGCTAAGTCTGAGATACTAGGGAGATCTCCATAGCTGGTCTGCCAGAAAATAGGGACTTTACATGACTCCTACCGAATATCTGAACGTGGGGGAATACGAAGGATGACAGGGCTGTCACCACCCTACCACCTACCCCTCTGCACGTGGGATACCCTCATATCCTCGGGTCTCAGCATACCCGGGCACCATGCCCGTGTACTTGGAAACACCCCCTAGCCTCCCGGGACACCAACCCTTCGGATTGACAGGATCGGCTAAGGGTGACCATTACAGCCCAGAGAACCATTATCTCATCCCTAGTTCTTCCTCTATTCATATTAACTTGATGAACGATGAAGAACTATATGAACATATCAAGAACATAGAGCTAGAACTATGAACTAGCTCATAAACTATGATCATGATACGAACAAGACTATACTCTAGATCAAAAGCATAACTGTATAAAGAATATAAGAACTTGATCATGGAGGAAGGCATAATTGTATTCATACCAAGACACTCTTGATCCTCCAAGGAGACAAGATCTCCTTGCTAGCTTTGCCTTGCTCTACTACTTGTACTAAATTAAGGAGAACAAGTGTAGAATGTGAGGTGTGTTGCTCCAAATGGTGGTGTGTCTTACAAATGAGAGGGGAGCCATCTATTTATAGCTCAACTAGGACGTATTGCGGGATCTAAATATAGTAGTAGGTGAAACCGTCCTATGCATGCTGCCATGCAACCGCCAGAAGAAGGTGGGGCCAGGGAACCTCCACCAGGGTTGCGCCCGCAACCTGGGTGGGCCCCCCTAGCCACCACCTTCACGTGGTCGGTTGTGCTCTGGGCCCTGATCCTCCTCGTGGTTACGGATGGGTCCAGTTCATCTTTTGTGGGCTTTTCTCTATTGGAGTTGGTTTGTGTCTTTTCTAAATACGAATTCTTGCATTGCGCATTTCTTGTATGTTTTGCACTTTTCCACGTGTCATACCTGAAAATAGCATATATACCAAAACTCGTGGAAAGATTAGATCAAAGCCCTATTTTCTGTTTATTTTTATATATAAAAAGATATTTATTTTTATATAATAAGCATCGCCAACATTAAATTTGGGGATTTTGTAAAACATCTGGCCGATCTACGAAAGGTGTTGGAGTGCACAAGGAAGCATGGTTTAAAAATGAACCCTAATAAATGTGCATTTGGTGTATCAGCAGGACAATTTCTTGGTTTCATGGTGCATCAAAGAGGGATTGAAATTAGTGGGAGATCTATTGATGCCATCAACAAAATAGTTGCTCCTACCAATAAAACCGAACTTCAATCATTGATCAACAAGATTAATTTTCTCAGACGATTTATTTCTACTTTGTCAGGTAAAATTCATGCTTTTAGTCCTTTGCTTAAGTTAAGAGCCGATCAAGAATTTGTATGGGGAAAAGAGCAACAGTTAGCCTTGGATGAAATCAAGAACTATTTGATAAACTCTCCAGTTTTGGTTCCACCGCAACAAGGAAAACCCTTCAGATTATATTTGTCTACCAATGGTATTGTCATCAGCTCGGCTCTCATTCAGGAATTTGAGAGGAAGGAGCGTGTGATTTATTATTTATGTAGAAGATTGGTGGATGCTGAAACAAGGTATTCGGCAATTGAGAAGTTGTGCTTGTGCTTATACTTTTCTTGCATTAAATTGAGACATTACTTGCTATCGGCCGAATGCACTATCATATGCAAAGATGATGTAGTCCGATACATGTTATCAATGCCGATTATGAGTGGTAGAATTGGCAAGTGGATATTAGCATTGTCGAAATTTGATCTACGCTACGAATCGGCTAAAGCGGTTAAAGGGTAGATTATGGCCAATTTTGTAACTCAGCATTGTGGTGTGGTGGATGCTTTGGAAATCGTTCCTTGGACGCTTTTCTTTGATGGATCTACATGTGACCGGGGGCAGGAATCAATATAGTGCTAATTTCTCTTCGGGGAAAGAAGTATGAGTTTTCTTTGCCAATTGTTGTCACGTCAACAAATAATCAAGCTGAGTACCAAGCTTTGATCAAAGGATTAGAATTATTAAAGGAGGTTCATGCCGATGCTGTTAAAATTTTCAGTGATTCCATGCTTGTTATAAACCAGTTGGCTGGAATTTATGAATGCCGAAATGAGGTTTTGATAGCCTATTATGAAATATGTGTACAACTGTTAAAGGAATTCAAGGATTTCCGATGAGAGCATATTCCTTGGTTACATAATGAAGAAGCCAACCGACTGGCTCAACATCCCTTGGGATATCAACCCATCTTAGACATATTATCGGCAGTCAGTGCTGATGATTGGAGAAAGGAGATTATTGATTATTTAAAGGATCCATCCAAGAAAGTTGAAAGGCGTGTTAGGTTTCAAGCTACAAAGTATGTACTCCTTGAGGAAGAGTTGTATTATCGAACGATAGATGGAGTCTTCCTTAAGTGTTTGGGTAATGATGAATCTAGAAGCTTGATGGGTGAAATTCATGAAGGAGTGTGTGGGGCACATCAATCGGCTTTCAAAATGAAGTGGATGATTAGGAGAAACGGATATTATTGGCCGACTATACTTGATTATTGCTTTAAATATTTCAAATGATGTCAAGGATGTTAGAAATTTGGCAATATTCAAAGGGCACCCACATCGGCCATGAATCCCATTATTAAACCTTGGCCGTTCCGAGGTTGGGCTATTGATCTCATCGGCCAGATTTATCCACCATCAAGCAAAGGGCATAAATTTATCTTAGTTGCCACTGATTATTTCACCAAATGGGTTGAGGTTATTCCTTTAAAGAAAGTAACATCAGCTATCATGATTGATTTTGTAAAAGAGCACATTGTTTACCAATTTGGCATACCTCAAACAATCACCACCGATCAAGGTACCATGTTTACATCGGGAGAGTTTGATGAATTTGCAATCGGTATGAGGATTAAAGTGTTGAATTCTTCTCCTTACTATGCTCAAGCTAACGGATAGGCTGAAGCTTCTAACAAGGGGATTATTAAGCTCATCAAGCGAAAAATTGAAGAAAATCCTAGGAGATGGCACACGGTGTTAAATGAAGCTTTATGGTCGTATCGGATGGCGTGTCATGGCTCGACCAAAGTCTCACCTTGTCAATTGGTGTATGGGCATGATGCGGTACTACCATGGGAGATAAAAATTGGTTCTAGGCGGATCTTTTCTCAGGATCAGCTAAATGCCGATGACTATGCCACCTTGATGAAAGATGAGTTGGATGATTTAGTAGGGCATCGGTTGAGGGCTTTAATTAGCATAGAAGAAAATAAAAAGAGAGTTGCTAAATGGTACGATAAGAAAGTAAAGGCCAAGGAGTTTGCTGATGGAGATTTAGTGTGGAAACTGATTCTACCGATTGGGACTAAAAGTTCAAAGTTTGGAAAATGGTCTCCTAATTGGGAGGGTCCTTATCGGATAAGTCGATCTGCTCCTGGTAATGCTTATATTTTAGAAACTCTTGAAGGAGTTGAATTTCCCAGAGCATTAAATGGAAAATATTTAAAGAGATACTATCCTAGTATCTAGATTGATGCATAGAAGTTCAAATGCCGATAATAATCCTATCGGCTGGATAAAATGTATCTAGGATCATGCATAAGTGTTTAAGTGCCGATAACAGCCCTATCGGCTAGACCAAAATGATTAGAGTTTTTGATAGCAGAATTAAGCAAGTTGTCGATGAAGAATTCACAGATTCAGCAGAGCTTGGATGGCTGATATGGCGCGCAGATGAACCTGGTTGGCCTCTTCTATTTCTTGAGTATCTTCATCGGCAGAACCCTCAACTGGCTTCAGCTTCTTCCTCATGTGCAGCGCCTTGCGGGCTTGGGCATCTCTCTCTTGCTGAAGAGTTTTGAGCACTTCGGGCAGCTGGCTTTCTTCTTGCTGAGCTTGAGTCAGGGCCTCTTCCACTTGCTTGAGTTCAGCTAACAAGGCTTCCCTTCTAGCCGATAAATCGGAGATCTTTTGCTTCAACTCATCCCCAGAGGACTGCAGAACGCTGATGCTTTTGTGTTTCTCATCGATAGCATGCTTTACTCACAGCATCTCTGTAACATCCCTGATGTTATGGTTACTAAAACTGGATCATGTCATCATAAGAATTGCATAGCATATTGATTAAGCACCACCTGATGCATCAACTTAAAACAAGTTTACATTGGTTGCTTGTGCTTAGGGAACTAAAGTGTGCTTATATAGTGCAATGATGATAGCGTGGTTGTGAAATCCCTTGTGTTGGAGGATTTCGAGAAAATGGGGGGGGGAACCCTGATTTTAAAACCCTAGTTTTGCCCCCTTTTGTGCAATTTAAAAACTAAGCAAAATTTGAGGTTGAGTTCAAAAGCAAAGTTGTAGATCTTGTCAAGATGTACAACTTTGGTGTTTTGAGTTTTTGAAGTTTAAATACAAAATTCAAAGTAATTTTGAAAATACAGATTTCCAAAAATTGTCCCCTTTTCCAAATTGAATCCCTAATTCAAAATCTGTTTGGAATCTTGAAAAGTGACCAACATGAAAGTTGTAGAGCTCAACAAATTGAACAACTTTTATTCTGGGATTTTTTCAAGTTATTATGGAAAATCAAAAGTAATTTTGGAATTTCTGTTCTGGTCAAATTCAAAATTGGAATTTTCCCCAAATGGGAATTTAAATTTCAAACTATTTTGGTTAAATTCACTTGGTTCCTTTCAGAATTTGAATTTGAGCCTTAAAGGAATGTTGTAGGAAATTGTATGCTGCACGACTTTTGTTTTAACAGATTTTTGACTTCAGTTCAACTTGTAAGAGTAATTTGCAAAAGATTGGAAAGTGAGGGATAGAGCTTGCTACACTGTCCCTATATGGATCACGAGCTCTAGTCCCGCGTGGCCGCAGGCCGTGCAGCGCCGTGCGCGCGTTCTCGCCGCCCCGCAGCTGCTTGCCATCTGCGTCACCGTGCGACGTGGACGCCCGCGACCTCTGCGCCTCGACCTCTTGAGCGCCCGCGCGGCCGACCTCGAGCTCACTCACTCCGGCGACCAAAAGTACCCAGTGAAGCTCCACCATCCATTACACTCTACACGCAACCCCTCTGACCAATTCAAGTTCTCCAACACCTTCGCCATATCCTTGCAAACCCAATGTACGCCTAGGAACCCTCCCTGCCCCTCTCAATCGCCCGGGCACCGTCTTTCTTCCTCAACTCCGGCCGGGACCGCCGCCGTGCGCCTTCTCCGTGGACACGCCGTTCCAGAGGGTAACACGCCTTGTCAGCAGTTGTTTACGGTTCCTCTCATTCCCCAGAAGCTCATGCGCTTGCCCTTCTTCTTCGGACGCGAACTGGAGGACCTGCTACCGTCGCCAGCGCTTTAGGCCACCTCTCCGAGCCCCGCAACGTGAGCACCACACTCCTTATCCCTCTTGGGCGCTCCCTAGCGCGCTAGCTCACGCTCTACTGAGCTCTCACGGTCGGTCTATGTGCGGCTAGTGCCGCCATCCGCCATGTGTGTGGTCAGGGTAGGGAGAGGGGGATAGCATGCCTGCAGGTAGGGTCAGCGGAGTTGCAAAGGCGAGGCAAAAGCCGCTGCGCTTCGTCGCAAGGGTTGGAACCCCGCCAGCGACGGCCGGGAGCTCAACAGAGCCACCGGCGAGGTGATGGACGAAGCTGAGCGTGGGGGTCCACTGTCAGCGACGTCGCGAGGAGGGGGCGAGCACGCACAGCGTGTGGGCCGGCCTAGGCCGAGCCTGAGTGGGCCGACCTTAGAAACAGTACTGTTTTTCTTTTTCCTTCTAGAAATAAAATTAATTTGTGTTTGAATTTGTATAGAAAATTATGTGCTGATCCAAAAATAGTGAAAATTTTTGTGTAGGCTCTGTAAGATGAGTAGAACATAGGAAAAATGCTAGGTTACATTTTCTGGTAATTTACATATATATAAAAATTGTATCCTTATTTAGTAAACAAAAATTCAATGAATTTTAGTAATTTATTGATATGCCCAAAAATCACCAAAATTTGTGGGATGTCTCTGAATATTATTCTCTTGATGTACACAAAATTTGGTGGCATTTGGATAACGTTTGAATAAAATATTAATATACCCTTAATTAGTAATTTAGTAATAATCTTAAAATAATTAAGTAATAATTAGCTTAATCTCTCAAATTAGGATTTGAGTGTTTTTGGGATTGTATGATGACCTAAGGTCATTAACCTTAATGACCTTTGGCATTTAATTATTGTTTGGTACTAATGCTTAATTACTGTCATTAATACTTAATTAATAATTAATTAAGATAAAAATGTTTAATAATTAGTTAATTAAGAATAATTGTAAATTAAGGGAAGTCTTAGCTTACTGACGCAACCTTTTGGGTAAAAACACTAAAATGATAAACAACTTTAATTACTGTTTTGTCGGTCCTTGCACCGAGAAGAAAAGTGGTACCCGATTCGGTCCTTCTTATATGTTTGTCATAAGCATATCATGAGCATACATCATTTTACGTATAGTGCACGTGACCGAAGGAGCGACCGTTGAACCGAACCCCGAGGTTGGTGTGTTGTTCGAGGAAGTAGGAACCGAGACTTCGGAAGTCTCCGAGGAACCCACTCAGCTCTGCAACCAAGGCAAGCCCTGGATGCATTTAACCCTTCCTTGAATGTTTTAAATCTTTTATCACTTATGAACTAAACATGCTGCATTACGTATACAAGAATTGGGTATAACCTTCCTGTTGCATTTACTAACTTGATATTTGTTATCTTGTCCTTGGCACCTGTTTTATTTGTTAACTTGATCCGAGACTGCGTAGTGATGCTTAGCCCTGCTACTAGATAGGTTTTCAAATAAGAAAAGTTTGAAGGGTTGTTGTGGAATACTTTTATGGTCAATGATGTTTCAACTTGAGACCGGTCGGTGGACTTGCTTTAAGAATGGAGTCTTAAAGTAGTGTCTCCAACTGTGTGTATTAAGGACCGGTCCGTTTGATGGCCTGCTGGGTTGAGAATTTATAGTACTAGCCACTTGCCCTCGGTAAGCTCGGTCTTATGATTCCTCGACGAGAACGGCTACTCGCGCACTGGGCATGGAGCAATGGCAAGAGTAGCGTGTACCCTCCTGGCAAATGGGCTGGACGGTGGAGTACTGTGCTCTCGGGTGCCGCGAAACCGGTCAGATCTTGGGAGAGCTAGATTTGGTTTGACATATGCAAGATTCGGTTCTACATATGTCGGGTGGTTAGAAACTCTAGCTAGATTGTTAAGCGGTTCGAATCATCGTTGCTCCCCGATTGGGAGACTCAATCCACTAACTCTCATCGTAGTTAAATATGCAACTAAACTATGAAATGAGAAAGGGTGAAATGTCTCATGAGGATCGGATCCCAATTCCTGGACTCAGAGTGACATGAAGCTATGGTCGTTGGATGGACAATACTTTTATTAAGGACTAGGAATCTACAGACTTGTCTGTGAAAAGCAACTAGATAGACTGTCCTCGAATTCCTCGGCCTCTCAAGGTGAGCAATTCGTGGGTAAAACTTGAAAGTAAGGATGCACTATTAGTAAGCTTTTAGCAAAACAATTTGGCTCCTTGCTCAGCCACTCCTTGTCTATCCTAAGCCGACATTCCTAAGTTCTCTTTTTTAGCCAGGTAAGTCTTGTTGCGTACTCCCGTACTCAGGGTTTTATAACCCCTGTTGCAGGTGAAGCTCAGGAGCCGACTTGTTTCGGACCCTGTTGTGTGACCGTCGTCGAGGTTGACGAGGAGGAGGAGTAAGCGTGACCCATGGGTAGGGTCTGTAAATTTGTAATCTTTGTACTATGGTTTAAGTTGCTCCGCTGAACCTGGCTTGTAATAACACTTTATCTAAGTCCTACTTTGAAGAACTATTTTTGTAAACTAAGTTATTTAATGCTTTCGTTGTTTTACTCTAAAATGCTATTTTGGTTATATATCGTTTGTGATACTGCAATGTCTTCGCAACGAATGATCCTGGTGTTAAGGCGACCACTTGCTATCCTGAAAGGGCGAGAAGAAGAAGTTCTCGTTAATTGACCATCACTGGTGGTCAGGACGAGCTCGGTTGTTACGCCACAGGTAGCAGTGGGATGGGCGTCCTGGGATGCTCATCGGGCTTCTAGAGTAGAAGGATCCCTGGCATCACCGTCAGAGGTCCTTAGAACAATGACAGGTGTTGGTGGGCCCAACTACCTAGGAGGTTCTGTCACAGCTGGTATCAGAGCATTCGTTGCTAAGATGACTACTGTATCCTTTGAAAAACTTCAAACCTATTTGGATCCAATAATATAAAATTGCCTATTTTGAGTCCAAGTGCTTTAGCTCTACCTTACCCTTGTCTGTAGGCTTTATTAGAATTTTTGAGGTCATGTGGAGGAGCAACGTAAAGTATAGCCCTATGTTGTAAAATTTTAAGTGTTATAGTTATGAATTTCTATTGCGAATCGTAAGTACATGCATGCATCATGATATGTCACTTGGTTAATTACCTTCCTCTTTATTCGGGTTGGGTTGTATAGGATCAATCCCATTCTTGCTAAACTTTAAGGTCTCCCTTACTAATCCAAACTTACCCTCTACAGGATGGGCCGTTGGAAGCAAACTCCTCGCAAGAGAACAGGTCCCAAGGGGGTGCTTCGACATCAGTTGGCCCCAAGAAATGATCAAGCTAGTAGTAGCCGCTCCCAACCACAGCAGGAGATGGAGAGGTTGTCAGCGGAGTTGGCCAAAGTAACTGGAGAGAGAATGTATAACGTTATGGAGATTGGTGAGCTCAAAGCTCAGTTAACAAATCAAAAACAAGCCACAGAGAATTGCGAGGCGATGCTGACCCGCATGGTGGAAGAGTGAAATGCAGCTATTGCTCGGGAAGAGGAGGCCAAGAGCACACATATGCACGAGCTGACCCGAATGAAGGCCAAGTTGACCAAAAGCAAGTACACTGAAAATTTATACAAGAAGATGGCGGCCACTGTCACCGCACAGAGGGACGTCGCAGGGCAACGGGAGGATCAGCTGCAGCTGGAGAAGCTTGAGTTGGCGCACCATCTGGACACCGTCAGCGATATGGCGATGCAATACCGGGATATTGCATTCGACTTATACCATCAGCTTCATCCACCTCCAGGGGAAGGGGAGATCGATACTGACGGAGAGCTGGCAGATGGGGGATACTGACGGAGAGCTGGCAGATGGATACTGACCAAGACCCCAGCAGTGAGGAGGAACCCAACTCCGGCGACGACAACTCGGGGGACGAGCATGGCGATAACGACGACGACCCGGGCTATGGCTCTGACCACACCGACTAGTTCGGTGGAGTTGCGGGCGATGTCGTTATAGAGTTTCCTAGACTACCATAGTTGGGTTGGGTCCGTAGTGAAGTGTTTTTCTTTAAGTTAAAAGTTGTACTCGTTTGTTTTCGGTATGCTGAACTGTTGTATGATAAATAAGTTGAAGTATGTAAAATATGTTTCTAAGTTATGGGTTCCAAGTGGTAATGAGTAAATATAACTGTTGTAGCAGATGCCGATGCGCACTCGCGGATCTGATGGAGCCGGATCTTCCCAGGGAGGGGAGGACATCCCCAACCCTCCACCTGCTCCACCTTCCCTGGCTGATGCAATTGCTGTTCTTCTGAGCGCTACCACAGACAATGCTCGTCTGTTGCGCGAGTTAGCGCAGCGCCAACCCCACCCTCTCCCAAACCTCTGAGCACAGCATAATCCGGAGGGAGAAACTCTTTATGTGGATTTCACTGAAATAAGGCCACCAATGTTCACCAAGGTAGATGAGCCTTTGGAGGCTGACGACTGGCTCCGAACAATGGAGCACAAATTCAGCCTGATCCGTTGTTCAGAAACTCAAAAGCCCCTCTTCGCCGCCCAACAGCTTCGGGGAGTGGGAAAATTTCCTTGCTATCGAGAATCCAGGACACCAGTTTACCTGGACAGAATTCAAGGACGCTTTTTGCGCCCATTATATTCCAGAAGGACTTATGGCAATGAAAGCCGAAGAGTTCCTCGCCTTGCGTCAAGGCGACAAAAGTGTGATGGAATACATGGCCAAATTTAATCACCTTTCTCAGTATGCCACGGATTACGTGAATACTGATCGGAAGAAGAAGGCCTGCTTTATGTGCGGCCTCAATACAAAACTTCAAACAATGATGACCACATGCCAGAATGTCACTTACTACGAGGCGGTTAACATTGTCATCACCTCAGAAGAGAAAAACAGAAAGCATAAAGAAGCAAAGAAGAAGGCCACTTCTTCCTCTTTCTCTAGTCGCGGCCAAAAGCGCCAGAGAATCATTTATCACCCATAGAGCCACGGGCGCTTTCCAGCGCAGCCACCTTTTCGTGGTTCCTTCCCTCCTCTACAGTATCGACCCGGGCAGCAGGTTTATCCTCGACCTACTGCCATCACCACAGCACCACGCCAGCCGAACTCCCCAGGTGTTCATCCTACTACTCCGCCAAACCAGAATTACCCTTGCTATAATTGTGGTAAACTCGGGCATTTCTCTAAAGAATGCCCCTACCCTCGACAAAATAACCCCACTTTCCAAAGGCCGCCCACCGGCCAACCCCAACCGAGCCAGTTTAAAAATGGGGCTCAGAAAGGGCAGAATGCACAAAGGGGTAAACCTGCAAAGAAGGTGGGACAAGTTTTTCATACAGAGGTTGAAACAATACCGGAAGGAGAGCCGGTGATGATGGGTACGTTCCCTGTTGCTAATCACCCTGCCTTAATGCTTTTTGATTCTGGTGCATCTCATATTTTCATCAATTGCACCTTTGTGATAAAGTATGACATACCCATCGGGAAACTAAGGATCATTTCTATATACAGTCGCGAAGAGGACGACTGAGTTCTAAGGAAATGGTTTATCAGATACCCATCGAATTTGGTGGGCATAGTTTTCCCACCAGTATGATTGTTCTTAAAGACCAAGATATTAATGTTATACTAGGCATGAACTGGATGGCACAACGAGGGGTTGTGCTAGACACCCTGCATCGAACCGTCAAGATGCCATTGCCCAACGATAATTCTTACCTTCTAATCCAACTAGCCACTCCAAAACGGGCAATTGAACAAGTTCATGCGACCACAGTGAAAGAGGTTGAAAATATCTCGGTACTTCGGGAGTTTTCGGATGTGTTTCCTGAGGATGTACCAGGTCTGCCACCAGACCGGGATGTTCAATTCAGTATAGAATTGAAACCAGGGACAACCCCAATTTCTCGAAGAGCCTTTCGAATGGCACCAAATGAACTGGCTGAATTAAAAACCCAATTACAAGAGATGTTGCAGAAAGGTTTTATTCAACCCAGTTCATCTCCATGGGGTTGCCCAGCCTTATTTGTGAAAAAGAAAGATCAAACGTTAAGGCTATGTGTTGATTATATTCCCTTAAATGAGGTGACGATTAAAAACAAGTACCCGTTGCCCCGTATTGACTTGCTATTTGACCAGTTAGCCGGGGCTAAAGTATTCTCAAAGATTGATTTGAGATCTGGGTACCATCAAATCAAGATTAAGCCGGAAGATGTCCCCAAGACGGCTTTTACAACCCGTTATGGGCTATATGAATATCTGGTGATGTCCTTTGGTTTAACCAATGCACCAGCTCACTTTTTGTACTTGATGAACTCCGTCTTCATGTCGAAGCTAGAAAAGTTTGTAGTCATCTTCATCGATGACATCTTGATCTACTCCAAAACAAAGAAAGAACACGCTGAACATCTGAGGATTGTGTTGACCCGTCTGAGGGACCATCAGTTATATGCCAAGTTCAGCAAGTGTGAATTTTGGCTGGACAAAGTTCATTTCCTGGGTCATGTACTATCAGAGGAGGGAGTCGCTGTAGACCCAGGTAAAGTAGAAGATGTTTTGAATTGGAAGCCCCCTGCTACGGTGCATGAGATCCGTAGCTTTTTGGGTATGGCGGGATATTACCGCCGCTTCATACCGGACATTTCTAGGGTTGCCAAGCCAATCACAGCCTTGCTCAAGAATCAAACAAAATTTGTTTGGTCGTCTGAATGTGAGCAGGCCTTTCAAACCCTGAAAAGGTTGTTGACTACTGCACCTGTGTTAGCCTCACCGAATATTGAGAAGCCCTAATGTGTATTGTGACGCATCAAGAATAGGGATAGGCTGTGTGCTAATGCAGGAGGGTCGAGTAATTGCATATGCTTCTAGGCAGCTTAAGCCACACGAAGAGAATTACCCAACCCATGATCTTGAGCTAGCCGCTGTAGTGCATGCCTTAAAAATCTAGCGCCATTACCTGTTGGGAAACACTTGTCATCTGTACACAGATCATAAGAGCTTGAAATATATTTTTACTCAAGCTGAACTTAATATGCACCAGCGAAGGTGGCTAGAATTGATCAAAGATTACGATCTTGAGGTGCATTATCACCCTAGCATGGCGAATGTAGTAGCTGATGCCCTCAGTCGTAAGGCTCACTGTAATTGCTTAACAGTGACGCCTAGAGATATAACTCTATGCCAAGAGCTAGAGAACTTGGGAATAGAAATGACTTCCCAAGGAAGCCTTGCCAATCTAAAGATTGACTACAATCTCGAAGCTCAAATCATTGCGGCACAAAAAGAAGATAAGGGCATGAAATACCTCAAAGAGAAAATTTCCAATAGAGCACCCACAGACTTTAAGGTGGATGATGCAGGGGTAATCTGGATCAAAAACCGGATAGTAGTTCCAAAGGTACCTGAGCTACGTCAGCAAATCCTGGATGAAGCTCATACCACAAGGTATTCTATTCACCCAGGAAGCAATAAGATGTATCAGGACCTAAAGCAGAGATTTTGGTGGACGAAGATGAAGGTAGAAATAGCCCGCTATGTAGCCCAATGTGACAGTTGCCGAAAGGTCAAAGCCATTCATCTCAAATCTGCTAGAGAGTTGCAACCCTTGCCTATTCCAGCATGGAAATGGGATGATATTAGTATGGATTTCATAGTGGGATTGCCCAAGACGACAAGAGGTTTTGATACCATTTGGGTTATCATTGATCGTCTCACTAAGTCTGCACATTTTCTGCCAGTAAAAGCAACCTACACCGTTGCTACTTATGCTAAGATCTATTTTGATCGTATCTTGAGTCCGCATGGGGTGCTGAAGACAATAGTGTCTGATAGAGGCACTCAATTTGTCTCCCAGTTTTGGAAATGCTTACATAAATCCTTGGGCACCAAGCTTTTATACAGTACAGCCTACCACCCTCAAACAGGTGGGCAAACTGAAAGGGTGAATCAAACACAAGAAGATCTATTGAGATCATGTGCCCTAAATTTTCCAGACAAGTGGGATGACTGCCTGCCTCTAGCAGAATTTTCGTACAACAATAGCTACCAAGAAAGCATTAAAATGGCTCCATTCGAGGCACTATATGGCCGTCGATGTTGGACTCCACTACACTGGTCTGAACCAGGTGAAAGATGGTTCTTTGGGGTTGACTTGGTGAAGGAAACGGAAAACAAAGTTAGACAAATTCAAAATAACTTAAAAGTTGCCCAATCCCGACAAAAGAGCTATGCTGATAGAAGATGTCGACCCTTAAGATTTACCAAGAGTGACCATGTGTATTTGAAGGTATCCCCAATGAAAGGAGTGAATCGTTTTGGGGTTAAAGGCAAGTTGGCACCCTGCTACATTGGTCCATTTCCAATCATTGACCGGTGTGGACAGGTAGCCTACCGCCTTAAATTGCCCGAACCATTATCCGGGGTACACAATGTGTTTCATGTATCTCAATTAAAGAAGTGTCTTCGAGTACCGGACCGGGTCCAGGATATTGAAGATGTGGAACTAGAACCAGATCTGACTTATGCGGAATATCCCATTCGAGTATTGGACCAAAAAGATAGAGTTACCCGAAGAACAACTACCAAATGGTACAAGGTACAATGGAGTCAACACTCTGAGGAAGAAGCCACATGGGAATCTGAAGACTATCTAATGGAGAATTTTCCTGAGTTTCACGCTTCTCTTTAACATAACATCCAATAAAAAGAAGTGTACTCTAGAGGGGAAAAAGGGTAGCCGTAGCCATGTACTTAATGTACATATATGTTTATAATGAAATATTCTTCCCCAACTGCTTGTCGTGTGAAAAAGCTAATGATAAATTAACTTGACAAATTTCCTTCTCCATTACTGACCCTAAGGTTTTAAATCTTGGGGACGAGATTTCTTTAAGGGGGAAGGGCTGTAACATCCCTGATGTTACGGTTACTAAAACTGGATCATGTCATCATAAGCATTGCATAGCACATTGATTAAGCACGACCTGATGCATCAACTTAAAACAAGTTTACTTTGGTTGCTTGTGCTTAGGGAACTAAAGTGTGCTTATATAGTGCAATGATGCTAGCGTGGTTGTGAAATCCCTTGTGTTGGAGGATTCCGAGAAAATGGGGGGGGACCCTGATTTCAAAACCCTAGTTTTGCCCCCTTTTGTGCAATTTAAAAACTGAGAAAAATTTGAGGTTGAGTTCAAAAGGAAAGTTGTAGATCTTGTCAAGATGTTCAACTTTGGTGTTTTGAGTTTTTGAAGTTTCAATACAAAATTCAAAGTAATTTTGAAAATACAGATTTCTAGAAATTGTCCCCTTTTCCAAATTGAATCCCTAATTCAAAATCTGTTTGGAATCTTGGAAAGTGACCAACATGAAAGTTGTAGAGCTCAACAAATTGAACAACTTTTATTTTGGGAATTTTTCAAGTTATTATGGAAAATCAAAAGTAATTTTGGAATCTCTGTTCTAGTCAAATTTAAAATTGGAATTTTCCCCAAATGGGAATTTGAATTTCAAACTGTTTTGGTTAAATTCACTTGGTTCCTTTCAGAATTTGAATTTGAGCCTTAAAGGAATGTTGTAGGAAATTTTATGCTACACGACTTTTGTTTTAACAGATTTTTGACTTCAGTTGAACTTTTGAAAGTAATTTGCAAAAGACAGGAAAGGGAGGGATAGAGCTTGCTATAGTGTCCCGATATGGATCACGAGCTCCAGTCCCGCGTGGCCGCAGGCCGTGCAGCGCCGCGCGCGCGTTTTCGCTGCCTCGCAGCTGCTTGCCAACTGCGTCACCGCGCGATGTGGACACCCGCGACCTCTGTGCCTCGACCTCTTAAGCGCCAGCGCGGCCGACCTCGAGCTCACTCACTCCAGCGACCAAAAGCACCTAGTGAAGCTCCACCGTCCATTACACTCTACACGCAACCCCTCTGACCAATTCGAGTTGTCCAACACCTTCGCCATATCCTTGCAAACCCAGTGTATGCCCAGGAACCCTCCCTGCCCCTCTAAATTGCCCGAGCGCCGTCTTTCTTCCTGAACTCTGGCCGGGACCGCCGCCGTGCGCCTTCTCCGTGGCCACGCCGTTCCAGAGGGTAACACACCTTGTTAGCAGTTGTTTCCGGTTCCTCTCATTTCCCAGAAGCTCATGCGCTTGCCCTTCTTCTTCGGACATGAACAGGTTCACTGGAACAACCTCGCTGAGCTCAGAGCGCCCGCCTGGAGGACCTGCTACCGTCGCCAGCGCTTTAGGCCACCTCTCCGAGCCCTGCAACGTGAGCACCACACTCCTAATCCCTCCTGGGAGCTCCCTAGCGCGCTAGCTCACTCTCTACTGAGCTCTCGCGACCGGTCTACGTGCGGCTAGTGTCGCCGTCCGCCATGTGTGTGGTCAGGGTAGGGAGAGGGGGATAGCATGCCCGTAGGTAGGGTCAGCGGAGTCGCAAAGGCGAGGCAAAGCCGCTGCGCTTCGTCGCAAGGGCTGGAACCCCACCAGCGACGGCCGGGAGCTTAACCGAGCCACCGGCTAGGTGAGGGACGAAGCTGACAGCGGGGGCCTGCTGTCAGCGATGTCGCGAGGAGGGGGACAGCGCGCACAGCGCGTGGGCCGGCCTGGGCCGAGCGTGAGCGGGCCGACCTTAGAAACATACTGTTTTTCTTTTTCCTTCTAGAAATAAAAGTAATTGGTGTTTGAATTTGTATAGAAAATTATGTGCTGATCCAAAAATAGTGAAAATTTTTGTGTAGGCTCTGTAAGATGAGTAGAACATAGGAAAAATGCTAGGTTACATTTTCTGGTATTTTACATATATATAAAAATTGTATCCTTATTTAGTAAATAAAACTTCCATGAATTTTAGTACTTTATTGATATGCCCAAAAATCACCAAAATTTGTGGGATGTCTCTGAATATTATTCTCTAGCTATACACAAAATTTGGTGGAATTTGGATAATGTTTGAATAAAATATTAATATACCCTTAATTAGTAATTTATTAATAATCCCAAAATAATTAACTAATAATTAGCTTAATCTCTGAAATTAGGATTTGAGTGTTTTTGGGATTGTATGATGACCTAAGGTCATTAACCTTAATGACCTTTGGCATTTAATTATTGTTTGGTACTAATGCTTAATTACTGTCATTAATACTTAATTAAGAATTAATTAAGATAAAAATGTTTAATAATTAGTTAATTAAGAATAATTGTAAATTAAGGGAAGTCTTAGCTTACTGATGCAATCTCTTAGGTAAAAACACTAAAATAATAAACAACTTTAATTACTGTTTCGTCGGTCCTTGCACCGAGAAGAAAAGTGGTACCCGATTCGGTCCTTCTTATATGTTTGTCATAAGCATATCATGAGCATACATCATTTTACGTATAGTGCATGTGACCGAAGGAGCGACCATTGAACCGAACCCCGAGGATGGTATTCCATTCGAGGAAGTAGGATCCGAGACTTGGGAAGTCTCCGAAGAACCCACTCAGCTCTGCAACCAAGGCAAGCCCCCGATGCATTTAACCCTTCGTTGAATGTTTTAAATCTTTTATCACTTACTAGTATAATGCCCGTGCTAACGCTACGGATTATATTAAATTCAAAGTTAATTCTATCAAATTTGAAATACTTAGCTTACTGAGCTTTGTCAAAGCTGTTTCTTAGCACTGAACTAAGCACATCCTACCTCAAGTATCATCAATGTCCCTAGACTCCTCCGGTCAAATAACAAAAGAAGAACTATATTATAATATAGGGACAACATTGGTGTGTAGGTGCAGCTCGAAGCACATTTGTCATCCTCAGTCCAGGTACGTATCTTGGCCTACCATGCCTAGAGTGGATTCAGCACCCGCCTCTCTCAGCTTCATCCATTCACCTAGCTGAGTACATGAACTGATCCAATTCGGAGCCAACTCCACTATGTTACCCAGAGTCAAACCTTGCATGATCAAGGACCATCCATCTCAATTATCTCAGGTCTTAGAGTTTGCTGCTTCCGAAGAAAAACTGAAAACCACTGGTTAAATCAGTTCAGGGAGTCCAAACATCATTCCAAAAGTATAAGTTATTTCTTAGCTTCTACAAATCCCGTAGAGCTACTGAACTGAATATTTTTAAAGCTACATGTTAAAATAAGTAGAGAAACAAAAAAACAGCAAGACCAGAAAAAAAAATAGGCTGGAATCAAGAGGATAGGGTTCAAGCATGAACTTTGGCGATAGTGGGTGCAGAGTATCTAACAACTTTATCTATGTCAATACCTTTTATACAAAAAAAACTCATATGGATGGCCTTGAGCTTGTTCGTTAAAAAAGGGACTGACATTTAAATGACATAAGTCTGTCTCTTCTTGATCTTTGTCTGAACTTGTTAGTTCAAAATCACAATGCACCTTATAGGTAGAATTTCTTGGGAAAAAAGGTTGAATTAGAGATCACATTAGAATCATGCTGCTCCAAGATCCCAAAGAAAATTCATAATAGTTGTATCCGTGTTGAGAATAGATGCTTATGGTACACAGACACAGTGATTATAATTCACAACATGGCTACCCAGTGATCTTAAGGTTCAGTTCCTCATAAATTTCAGAATATGCCTGAATGCCAACACAACTTTATTTATGGAGCTGCAACCAAAGAAATATACAAAAGGATCAACAAGCCAGTGTGAGAAGTGAGAAGTTGGATGGGGGGATTTTAGTACAGAAGGATCACAACATGTAAGTGAGTAGTAGAAGAGACAAGCATTAGCTGCATATCCTTTTATGCATCATTACTAACTTAAGGTCCATTCTGGATGCAACTATCAAAACCTTTATATTCATCAAAACTTCTAACGACAATTCCATATATTAAATATTAAGTGCTCATGTGACAAGCAGGTTACAGGACCCAACTACTTGTCAAATCAGACTTTTGAATTTTTCATTAATGAACCAAGGCAACAGGAAGCAATTTTTTCAGTTTCACCAATTTACTCCAAACAACTGAATCATTGTTCTTTTCAAGAACCTGGACCATGAATGCATCCCTCGTCTCAACAAGAAACCTGGTATCCACTTTGTATTATATTTATATACATAGTATATTGCCCGTGTTAACGCTATGGTAATATTTAGGTATATGCAAATTAGAACAGAAATATTATTGTTGAAAAATCTTGACAATAGTGCAAAATGTTATTGTTGGCTTAAATTTTCAGAGACCAATAAATCAAAGTCTACTACCAGATTGGGCTAAATCAACTCTATTCTTTTGACCTTGATGACAAACAATTCTTAATTTCACAGAAACAACATCGATGCTAGACACACAGTTGAGCGGACACTCTGAATAATTCAACAACAAACTCAGTAAATAAAAATAGCTAGTGTAGTTCATGAGGAGCATACCTCTGATGTCTTTCATGTTTTCTGTGCCGATCCCCGTTTTCTATCCTGGTTCTGGCCCCTTGCAACGCTCCTCCCACGATTATTATCCTAAAAAGATGATAAAAGGAGATTCAGCATGCCATTAAAATACAACATGATGCCATTGCCAACCGTTTTCTAGGTTTTATTGCTTTCAGTCGTCCTCGTTGTTGTAGCTCTGTTGTATTGCTTGGTCTAGATTCTTCATTATTTAATATAGTCCGCAGCTCTCTTCGCGAATTCATTTCAAAAAGGAAAGAAAAGCTGGCCTCCACTGAAGTCTGCATGGCTGGCATTGCAAAGAAAGCAAAACATATAAATGACCAAGCACAATAAACAAAAATAAAGGATTAGGCTGACATGAATTTTGTAAATGTAATTGAAACATGAATAAGATTTTTGTTCGAGAAAAGCAAGTTTTAACCTGCCAAGAACCTAGCATAGAAGTGTTTCAAAGACCTGGTTGCATGCAATAGCATTGGTATTTTCAATGAATCCAGCAACATTAATGCCCTCTACTTGAAGCACATCAAGAAGAAAATTTTCATATACCCAAGCCTAGCTGCAGCAATGGCTAAATTGCAGTTTCCATTAGCCTCCCAAAATTTCTGTTAGAGTGATAGAATACAAAATATTCACAACATACAAAAACAACATACAGCATTAACCGTTAGAGATAAGTCACTTATGGAGTTCTTAGATGACAGAACATTAAACATACTTACTGAAATACAATCCGGTTCTCGACATTTCTCCCAAGTAGATAAATCTCGCCAGAAAGCAGCAACCAAAAATATAGGTACCAACTATATTTTTGACGTTTCTGAAATCACGATAAGCCTCACAAAAACAGCTCTGGATTACAAGCTCCATGGCCTGAAGGCACTGAGTGAACTGACGGAGAATGATCCGGTCGCGGATCCCCTGCTGTTCTGACATCTTCTTGAAGGCCTACTTTCTGCAAACTTGCCTGTTCTATCTCCTCATGTCCAGTGTGCAATGCGTGAGATGCATTAGAGACAAAGGAGTTATTAACAGGATAACAGACATTTACTAACTGCTACTGGTTCAGTTATCACGCTCATACATGCTATTCAGAGAGGACTTTATATATTTTTTCAAAAGCCAATCAGATGAATTTTGTCTATATAATGACTTATTTTTGCTAAATGCAAATCAGATACAAGTCTATCAGGTCAAGCATGGGAGAACAAAATCCCATATAATTTTGTCTATTGGATGAATTTTGTCTATATAATGACTGAGATGCTAATACTTACTCAACTTTGACAAAACCATAGCCTGCTGGCAGAGATTGTTTCTAGCAGACATGGATAGTATAGAACAACATGACACATAATACCAGGAATCTGAGGATACCAGAAATAAAAGTGAACGGCCGGAATCAAATCGCATGACACAGCAACGGAGAGGGGAGGAGAAGACCCTGTACCTACAGTGCTGGAAATTCCTGCTCCTGTGACGGCGGTGGCGCTCCCCGGTGTCAGTGTCCTCGGCTGGGCGCGTCCTGGCGGCGGCGCTCGCGGGTAGGGGCGTCCTGGCGGCGGCGTTCCCCGGTGTCGGCGTCCTCGGCTAGGCGCATCCTGGCGGCGGCGGTCGCAGGCAGGGGCTCCCTGGCGGGGGCGGTCATGGGCAGGGGTGCCCTGGCGGCGGCGGTGGCGGGCAGGGGCGCCCTGGCAGCGCGGGCAGGGGCTCCCTGGCGGCATCGGTCGTGGGCAGAGGCGCTCTGCCGGCGGCGGGAGCGGGCAGGGGCGCCCTAGCCACGACTGTGGCGGCCAGAGCCCCCCTGGTGGCGGCTCGCTCGCGGGCCGAGGCGCCGTGGC
>NC_012879.2:45109067-45174614 GCF_000003195.3 Sorghum bicolor | reverse complement strand
TTAGACATTACTGTGTGCATTAGTTGGGTGTACTTAGATTAGACAATGACTGTGGGGTGTAGTTTGCTGTGTGGATTTAGGAAAGTTTTAAGTGGTGCATTATATAGTAGTGGAGATGAATTAAAAATGCTGCATTACGTAGACAAGAATTGGGTATAACCTTCCTGTTGCATTTACTACCTTGATATTTGTTATCTTGTCCTTGGCACCTATTTTATTTTAAAACTGCGTAGTGATGCTTAGCCCTGCTACTAGATAGGTTTTCATATAAGAAAAGTTTGAAGGGTTGTTGTGGAATACTTTTATGGTCAGTGATGTTTCAACTTGAGACTGGTCGGTGGACTTGCTTTAAGAATAGAGTCTTAAAGTAGTGTCTCCAACTGTGTCGATTAAGGACCGGTCCGTCGATGGCCTGCTGGGTTGAGAATTTATAGTACTAGCCACTTGCCCTCGGTAAGCCCGGTCTTGTGATTCCTCGACGAGAATGGCTACTCGCGCACTGGGCGTGAAGTGATGGCGAGAGTAGCGTGTACCCTCCTGGCAAATGGGCTGGACGGTGGAGTACTGTTCTCTCAGGTGCCGCGAACCCGGTCAGATCTTGGGAGAGCTAGATTTGGGTTGACATAAGGAAGATTCGGTTCTACATATGTCGGGTGGTGTCGACGAAAGCTAGTCGGCAATCTACCTTGGGGTATACCCACGGTAGTAGTTTATCGGTAGACGGTGCACAAGCTACGATCTCGAAGGTGACGCAAGACACGGACAAGCTTTTTATCCAGGTTCGGCCGCCGTGTGGGCGTAATACCTACGTCCCGCGTCTGATTGTATTGATTTGTGTTGAGATAATCTGTCCTAGGGGGGTCCCTTGCCTCTCCTTATATAGTCCAGAGGGCAGGGTTACAGATCTGGAAACTAATCCTAGTCGGTTACAATTGCCATAGATAGTACGATATCAATTCCTATTCTAACCGACTAGAATCCTGCTTGGTCTCCACGTCCCGTTTCCTTGCATGAGAGTCCGAGCAGTTGGATCATGCCTCGAGTTATCTTCGTGATGGGCCAAGCCTCCTGGCCCAAGTCTAGCTGTAAGGGTATAGGGGTTTATACCCCCACAGCTAGTCCCCGAGCACCATGTATTATGATGTAACACGCCGTCTTGAGCTTCTTCGACCAGTGAGGAAAGTCGCCCGAAAAGTTGCAACGATATTTTAACCAATCTTAAAAGATAGTTGATCAACATTGACATCGAAGAAGCAGGTTGTTCGAAGAATGCATGGTGCTCTTAACAAAAAGGATTTCTTTCCTGGTGAAGTGTGCCCACATTACTTTTCTAAAAAGTACAGACTTTGAAAAAGCAAGCATGTTCACCGCAAGGTGAAGTGTGCTCACTTAGTCCCTGAGCCTAGTAGTAGGTGACGTAGGCACGTGGTGCCAGGGTCTAAAAATAAAAATCATCTTAAAATTTCTGATACTAACATGCATCACCAGATGCATCGTACCGATGTAGTCCCCGAGCTTGCTGGAAGGCGAAGTATGAGCCTTGTAACAAGGTCTAAAAAATTAAAATTACCAAGCTGAAAGTTATGCAATTGAATTTACGAGTCCCCGAGCATATCACGCTCGTCTGCGATGGAGCAGACTGGTCGACCAGTCCCCGAGCATATAATGCTCGATGGTCGGTACAGTCCTCTGACTCTCAAATGGGCAGGCTGGTCGACTAGTCCCCGAGCATATAATGCTCGGTGGTCGGTACAGTCCTCTGACTCTCAAATGGGCAGGCTGGTCGACCAATCCCCGAGCATATAATGCTCGGTGGTCGGTACAGTCCCCAGACTCTCAAATGGGCAGGCTGGCCGACCAGTCCCCGAGCATATAATGCTCGGTGGTCGGTACAGTCCCCAGAACATCAAGTGGGCAGGCTGGTCGACCAGTCCCCGAGCATATAATGCTCGGTGGTCGGTACAATCCCCAGAACTTCAAGTGGGAGAGCTGGTCGACCAGTCCCCGAGTATGTCATGCGCGGTCCTCCACCAGATCCGCTTGTCTTTTGGAAAAATCATCTTGCTACATTAATGCGTGAAGTGACAAGGCATCCTGAGGCATTGTCAGACTGTTGCGTAAAAAGGTGTGCCTGGTAACTGTGCAGCCGCTCTTTGCGTGGTTCAAGAAAAGGAAAAGACCAATTATGCAGAAAAGCCACCATATTAATTGACGGTAATTATTGAAAACCGAAACGCCGCATCCGCCGCAGTATCCGCCCACTTCCCAAAAATGCAGGAAGTGGAAGAGGCGAAGCCGTTGTTATAAGAGCTCAAGGTCACATCTGGTGCATGCCCACTACCCCTTGGTGCATGCCCACTACCCCTTGGTCGACTTGTCCCGGCTGGAGAGGGGGTATCCCAAGGAGGTTGGTCCGCAGGAGGCAGACGACCTTCGTGTTGGTCTGCTTGATCTGTCGTCGACAGTGATCGGCGACATCAACCTCTGTGGGACAGCAACTCCCCCTAACCAGCCCGGATCAGACAGGTCGGCCAGGGAGTTGTCGGGGGCGTCCATTGAAGGAGATGGGCGGTCGACGCCTGCGGTCTCGACCAGCCAGACGCCGGTGGCCCCGACCCCTTCGACTGGACAGCAGGGCCGTGCGGGTGATCAGCCCGAGCAGTAGGCCTGTAAAGTAGTCTGTAGAAGTAGACTAGAAACCGCCCAGAGGGGTGTTTATTGTAAACTTTGTGTACAAAGTTTGTATTAAAGGTTGATTTATCATAACCATGGTTTTGAGCGCTGCAATGTTGTCTAAGTGATGTATCACTGAGTCGGGTTGATAACACCTAAGGACCTTCGTCCTAAAAGGAGATTGTGGCACTTGTCGAAAGTTCTGCATATAAAAGAAGTATATAGCAAGAAAGAAAAAATTTATTACTACTGATCGTAAGAGATTTACAAACAAAATGTACTAGAACTTAGGCATAGAAACGGCGCAGCTTGTCTATGTGCTAGGAGTTGGGCAAGCGTGTCCCGTCTGGGTACGCCAGTCTGTAAAACGTAGGGCATGTGACTTCGGCGACCATAAAGGGTCCTTCCCAAGGTGTAGATAACTAGTGCATCCCTTCCTGGCTTGTTTTCCACTTGAGTACTAGATCACCGACAACGAAGGAGCGGTCTTTGACGTTCCTGTTGTGGTACCGTCTAATAGCTTCGAGATACTTTGCTGTCCGAAGGCACGAGGTTAGGCGCTTTTCTTCTGTGCAGTTGATTTCGAGCTCTCTGGTGAGGTTGGCCGAAGACTGGTCAAAGTTTTCGACTCTTGGAGATCCAAAGGTCACGTCGGAAGGGAGCACTGCTTCAGTGCCGTAAACCATGAAGTAGGGTGATACACCCGTATTGCGGCTGGCCTGTGTCCGGAGACCCTAGACCACAGCCGGTAACTCTTTCGTCCATCGTCATGGTGCTCTATCATTTTCAGTGTACAGTCTTTTCTTTAGAGCATCGATAATCATTCCATTCGCTCGCTCTACTTGACCATTGGCCCGTGGGTGAGCTACCGACACGTACTTTATGACTATGCCCCTGTTATCGCAGAAGTCCCAAAATGTAGTGCCGGTGAACTGAGTGCCGAGGTCGGTGATTATGCTATTGGGGATCCCGAATCTGTGTATGATTTGATTGAGGAACTCCACAGCCTTCTCGGAGGTTGCTTTGACCAGTGGCATGTACTCGATCCATTTCGAGAATTTGTCGATTAGCACGAAGACGAACTTGAAGTTGCCGGGGGCCGGCTTAAATGGCCCGATCATGTCAAGGCCCCAACAGGCGAAAGGCCTCGACGACAGAATCGTTTGAATCTCGTGAGCAGGCACGTGGGTCCTCTTGGCAAAGAACTGGCATCCTTCACAGTGTCGAACCAGTTTCTCGGCTTCGGCGACCGCGGTTGGCCAGTAAAAACCTACTCGTAAGGCCTTCCCGACCAGTGTTCTAGAGGCAGCGTGGTTGCCGCAGGACCTGGCGTGTATGTCATCTAAGAGCTTGATGCCATCATCTTGGGATATGCACTTCAGCAACATTTCTGAGCTTGCATTCTTTCGCATAAGTTTACCATCAACGACGTGGATGTATTCTATGCCGTAGAAATTGGATTCCCATTTCCGAATTTCTTTGCAGTAGAGGTCCATCTTTTTGTGGGTTGTGTCCCATTCCTTGTTTAGCTAGTTGATGACTAGGGCAGAGTCACCGTGGACGTAAAGGCGTTTGACTCCTAGTTCAACAGCCAGTCGTGTGCCATGTAGGCATGCTTCGTATTCGGCGACGTTGTTAGATACCGGAAAGAGGATCCTAAGGACGTAGCGTAGTTTGTCCTTGTTAGGCGACACGAAGAGTATTTCGGCGCCGGCGCCATTGATGTTTAGGGACCCGTCGAAGAACATTGACCAGTGGTCGGAGGTATCCGAAGGGGGGGCTCGTTGAGGTCCGTCCATTCCGCAATGAAATCGACCAGGGCCTGGGACTTGACGGTAGTGTGACTCTAGAAATCCAAGGAGAATGGGCATAATTACATTGCCCATTTTATGATTCTGCCGTTGGCGTCTTTGTTGCACAAAATGTCCCCCACAGGGAAACTGGTGGTTACTAAGACCCGATTGTGGGGGTATAAACCCCTATACCCTTACGGCTAGACTTGGGCCAGGAGACTTGGTCCAACACGAGGCAGACTCAGGGCTTGATCCAACTGCTCGGAGTCTCACGCAAGGAAACAAGATGTGGAGATCGAACAGGATTCTAGTCGGTTAGAATAGGAATTGATATCGTGCTATCTATGACAATTGTAACCGACTAAGATTAAGATTAGTTTCCAGATCTGTAACCCTGCCCTCTGAACTATATAAAGAGAGGCAAGGGACCCCCCATAGATAACTCATCTCAACTGAACACAATCTACAGCAATACAACCAGATGCAGGATGTAGGTATTACGCCCACACGGCGGCCGAACCTGGATAAAAACCTTGTCCGTGTCTTGCGTCACCATCGAGTTCGTAGCTTGCGCACCATCTACCGATAAACTACTACCGTGGGTATACCCCAAGGTAGACTGCCGACTAGCTTTCGTCGACAGTGGCGCGCTAGGTAGGGGTGTGCGTACAACTCTCCCGACGAACAAGATGGTCATCGTTCTAGCTTCCGCGGCCGTGGCTGAAGGCCTCACGTTCACCGTCGGCCAGATCACATGGACAACTCATAGCGGCGGTCTCACGACCACGACTTCGGAAGAAACCTAGATCCGATCTGGGACAGCAGAGGTGTCGATTCCGACCACGCCGACACCGAGCACCCGACCTCCGCTCCCTCGTTACAGGAGAAAAAAGGTCGATGACTCGGATCTTTTCCGAGCTCTTGATCGCGCCGATCTCAGGCTCCTCGAAGCTTCCAAACTGGTAGATTGGATCTCGTGCCAATCTAATCAAGCAGCGTCCACAAACTCTTTCGACTCCTGCCGGCCAACTCGTGTCAACACACACGAACAGCTAGGGACGTCTCTAACAACAACGTCCACCCCCATGGGGCGGTCCGTCAAGCTCAAGACAGCTCAAGACCAGAGTCCTCCTTATGGACTAAACAAATCGGCCGATCACTACTCACGGCATACCCAATCCCTTTTCAACAGGGCGGGCTGGTCGCCGAGATAGAGCAGCCGAGTAGCTCGCCACTACGTCAACATGGTATCAATCCAAGTACTACCGAACGACAAGGCTACTAGTATGAACTCCAGCACAGGGTCTGTCCCTACCGAGGTTCTAAACTCCGAGGACGAAGATTACGACCTAGATTTACCACCGTATCCTCCGGGTTTTTCTCGTTTCCCAGTCTGTCCACATCGGCGAGGAGATCTTATCCTCAATGTCAGCAACGATGAACCGGTTGTCGACGGAGAAACAGACGAGTAGAAGCAGCTCCGCAAACAACGCAATGCCGATCGTGCTCGGCGGCGCACGGATGAGGAACGACAACTTGCACCGCATAACCTCAGTGATGCTTTCGACATGGTCGGAGACCCGCCAATCTACAAGACGCCAAGCGCTAACGTGGTTGTTGCTATGGCAAACCTGGACCGACTCCCTGATACCCCTGAGTGCCAGAGCGTCCGATCTAGTATACGCGCGCACCTGATCGCCGCGATGGGACAAACAGCCACCTTACTCAAAAGGGTCCAAGCCGTCTCCTACATAGAGGTCTCTTCCGACCAGACTCATCCCAGCAGGACTTCACCACGACCCAGCGAGCGCCATCATAGCTGCTCTCCCAATAACCGCAGGAAGGACACGGGGCGCGACAACCGTGGTCGGGACACCGGCGGCTACCACGAGCAAAAGCGCGGGCGTGGTCAGGAAGTAAACTAGGACAGGGATCTACGATACAACATCCCTCCCAAGGACGCCTGCGACCGTATCAATAGGCGTGCTATAGAAAGAGCAGTACACGAAAACTTGCGACGCATTGAGTACGATGCCGCACACGGCCCTCCCGGCCTAAGACAGTTTTCTTCACACCTTCGCCAAGTCGTATGGCCCCGCAACTTTAAGCTCGAAAAGCTTAAAAAATACGACGGCAAGGAAAACCCCAAAAACTGGTCACTCTCTACGAGATCGCAGTTCGATCAGTAGCAGGAGACGAGCACATCACGGCAAATTACTTCCCAGTCGTCCTTGACCAGGCTGGCCATCAGTGGCTCCTCGGCCTGCTCGAGGACTCCTTTGACTCTTGGGAAGAACTGCGCCAGGCATTTATAGACAATTATATTGCTACCTGCGAGCAGCCTGGGAACAAATACGATCTCGAGAGAATAAGGGACAGGAAGAACGAGCCTTTGCGTGATTACATCCGACGATTCTCGGATATGCGCCATAAGATTCCAAAAATCTCTCACGACAAGGCCATATCAGCCTTCATCAAAGGGCTACGCTTCCACGAAGCACTAAGGAATAAGCTACTGCGCAAAAGGCCGACCACCGGTGGCCGAGCTCCTCGCCATGGCAAAAAACTACGCTGACGCTGATGACGCAGAAAAGCTCATCCGAGAGGATGCGAGAGGTGCCGACCAGCCTCCTCGACGAGACGACAGTCGTGGAAGCTATTGACGGTCCTTAAGTACCAAATATAATCATCAAATAAATAACGAAAAGGATCCAAATGCAACCAACACCTAGACTTAGGGTTTTATCTGACAGAATTCAACGAGTTTTGGTGTTTGTCTATTTCTGCAGGGGGTTATCAGGAAATACGGAAGAATGGCCCACATGTCGGGATTACATAGAGATATCAACGCACCGCGCAATTTTCTACCATCTAGAAGACTCCAGAAGCCACGGGGAGAAAGCAGAGGCCGAAAGGGGCCAGGCCCAGGGTGCCCGCCCTCCTTCCCTGGGCGCCCGCCCTGTCCTGGACTCCGTTCGGGACTCTCTTCGCACACAATGTTCCACCGACCTAAAGGATCAAGGATAACGTAGTACCACATCGCCTACCGACCCAAAAACGCATAGAGGAGGAGGACTATATAAGGAGACCCCCCTAGCCCCTGGAGAAGATAAGAAGTTATCATAGAGATTGAGGGGTGCCCTCGAAGGAAAACCTCTTCTCTAAATAATATTTCTTTTTAGGCTTAGCATCCAATGTAAAGTAGAAATAGATCTTCTAGTTTCTACTAGTAGAAATAGATCCAATGTAAAGTGGAGGTGTAGATCAGAGGAAGGCCGGCCTGTCGGTGTCTACTCCGAGTTGTACCTGCGGGATCAAGTCTTCTAACCCGAGGCTTGCTCCTAAGATTCTTCAGTAATTCGACTTCTAATTCTAGTAAGTTCTTGTTTTATTGTTCTTTGGTTTATGAGTTTACTTTAATCCTCTTCCGGTTGAGTATTAGAGTAATCATTGCTAGCGTAAACGTGGTGTTTAGGCTAGGGTACTCATAGATATCCCCTGACTAGCTGGACCGTGGTAGTAGCGAGGAACGTGAAATTTTCGAGTTACCTTTGCATCCCACATCTCGTTAGCAGGACGGGTAGGTTTATAGGTGCGGGTCGAACATCCTTTGTGGTGTCTAGATTCCGTAAGCTTCCCCAATAGAACAGTAGATCATCCTTACCAAGGTTAGAACGAGACTACGGTTGCAGTCTTCTCTGTACATCACTCACATCGAGAAACATTCTTTGTAGCCTAAAGGGATAGTAGCAATAGATTTGGTTAGTCAGATGCACCCTTTCTCCCAGTGGTAAAAATATAAATATGATACTCTGGAAACCCTCCCGGGTGAAATGCTCACCGATATCCGTGCGCTTGCGGATCATTTCCTTATTGCATTACCAAATATCAACAAGCATTTCTGGCGCCGTTGCCAGGGAGAAAGACGGTTTGCTGAGATAACTTTGAGTCTTGCTATTATCTTGTATTATACTTTTATACTTTTATTCCTTTATTTTTTTATCTTTATGGATAACTTAAATTCAATACCTGCTATTATTGAATTCTTTGCACCTTCGGAGACCAGCCATAGACCATGGGAGTCAACAAGTCCTGCCCCTAATTATGATCTGAGTTTGGAGTTGATTGCAATAGGTCAAAACCAACCCTTTTCTATAGCCGAGGTCCTATCTTTTAATCAAGAAGATAATGCACTTTTAGCTACACCTAGGGAATATTTTAATCTTTCTATAAATTTTGGTTTAAACCTAGCCCTACAAGACCATGTTTTTCCTCGATATTTTCACATTGGTCTTAATCATATACCCTTTGGTAGAGTCTTTCTTTCTTTATCTATTAGTAATGGAAGGTATGTCTTCATTTGTGGACATCCTTCTTATACTACTCTTCATAGAAAATCTTAGAGATAGAGAAGGAATCATCTCCCAGACAAGGAAAGAAAGTTTCAATAGCCAATTTCCAAACATTTCAATCCCATGATTCGGCTATCCATCCCATCCTTGAGCTTAATAGTTTCTACTATGCTCTTTCTATTGAACCTCCCAATAATCCTATGAATCTCTCTAGACATCCCATTCATAAGAGTAACCAAGACCACAAGGAGGATCGAGAAGAGCAACATCAATGGCTAGAGGGCATTAAAAATCCATGTGCTATCACCATTGAATGGATAGATAAAACAAACTTGAGAGACAATCCTAGAGGAATTTTAAGCATTCATGAAGAATCATCCTTGGAGTTTGAGAATGAGAGAAACAACATTGAGCATGGAAGTTATTTCATAAATACCTCATCAAGTCCTTGCTCATATAAAACATCTCCCCAATCAATTGGTCTCTCCAACATCACCACATTTGAGATCTCCAACCCCCTCTTCCTTTCTATTTATAACAACTTTAAAAGAGCGGTTGTCGATGCATATGTCTATAATAAATATTGCAGATCTCGTTGAGTTAATTGATGGTTTCCCAAGGACAAGCTTAGTGTCCAAAAAAAGCACTTATCAGATCGTAACATGAACTTCTAAGTATTTACAACATTGCCTGGTGTATTGAGCATATAAGGATAATTGTAAAAATATTCCTTCGGGTCTTGTCACTAACCTTTCTAGGATTGGAGCAAGAAGATCGGATGAATGACAAGCACAAGGTATGTCCATCCAACCATCATACAACATTGAATTAAATTCATCCAAACTTGAATTTCGCAAAATTCAAGCTTGGGGGAGTACTTGACATAAAATCATCCTTTGCCATGTTGCTATGTTGGTTGTCCCTACCTTTGAGACATGCTCAATTTGTTAAGTACTAATCACACTACTTCATCTCCACTTGAGTAGATCTCTATAAATGCTGTCATGCTACCTTTATCTATTTACTAGCAAGTGTTGGTTTGGAAGTACTCGACATAATTCCATTGGCATTTAAATTAAGCATGGTGCTTAGGTTAAATAGCCTTCCTTAATCTGATTAGACATGGAGTCTAGTTTGGTTACTGAACTAAAACTGCTTGAGTAGGCATTGGTATATTTTGTCGGACTAACCCCTGCAGGAAAACTTTCAATATTAACCTAGGAAGTCCTGAGCTACAAGCTCATTGGAGATAAAGGAGACACATGAAATTTAACAACTTGCACAAGGAAGACATAGCTCATTCATCATAAAGAGATGATCCATGGAGGGTGCCACAAACACGATGCACAACCGCTAAGAAAGGAAAGCTTCCACAAGGTGATACTATACCATCACTCTTCAAGTAAGGTAACATCTTAAGGTACGTGACTATCGCTTTTATAAGTTTCTCCTTGGTTCTGGCATTTACATAAATAAAGAGACAAACATGTATGATTTATAACTCTAAATTAACCAACCTAATTAATTCAACATGTTTAGCTCTTTAATCTTTGTTCTTAGTACTACCTTCGTGATCCCACACTCCTAATCATATAAGCTAATATGTTGCACATTCAATCTTTGGAAGATATAAACAGAACATAAATATAGATAGATTATCTTTCCATTAGGTTGAGCCATCTGATCTGACAAATGCTACACTCATGATCCATCAACTTTGTCTTGCTCACTATGCTTAAGGTTAGAGAAGAACAAATACACTTTTGGTTCTGTTGGTGTTTTCCACAACAAGGCCCATGCACTTGATCTCTGCCTTGTCTCTATGAGCAGGAACACTTCGAGCATAATATGAAGGAGTTTTACAACTCCCAGACTCCACCAAGTGAAGAACCAGGATCTACGAGCACAAACACACTGGAGATACTAGACACTCAGGCAATCACTGCCCTGAGATGCTTGAGGACGTAAACTACATCAACAACAACAATAACAACTACTACTACAACCGCCCTCAACAAAATCAAGGTTGGAATCAACAGAGGCCTAACTACTCAGAGAGGTGATCCAGGACGCCCCGTCATCCCGATCTCCATCGGCATGGTGGACTTCCCAGAAGCACTCTGCGACTTTGGCTCCAGCGTCAACATTATGCCTAGGGTTGCAGATCGGACACTCAGTTTCCCAAAGGAAATATTGAAGAACCTCTGCGTCCGAGTTGGTACCTTGTACGCTCTAGCAGACTTCATGGTGATAGAGACTGGTAGTGAGGAGGGGCACCCATCATCTTAGGGAGGCCATTCCTAAACACCAGAGCTGTCATTTACGTTAATGCTGCCAAGATCAGTTTCTACATCAAGGGGAAGAAGGAGACTTTCCTTCAAGAACAAGACTACACAAATTTCAGAGCAATCTCGACACGAACCAAGGAAGAAGACCAACAGGAGGAACATGAACAAGCAAATGTGGACCGAGTCAGCTAAGATGGTCACTGCAGTTCAAAGAGGTCAAGATCGTCGACTCAAGTCACCTTTCCTGATCAAGAAGGACGACCCTGGTGTTCCAAGCATCGAGTGCACAATCAATTGATACTCTTTTCAGAAGACACTCTACGACACCGGATCTGACGACAACATAATGGCCGCAGTCACTTATCAGCTCCTGCATGAAACCATGCCCCTACAACCAATATACATTCAGCTCCAGATGATTTTTAGGTCATTGACATGGGAGAAACGAGTACGATCCACCCACCATCCTTGGAAGACCGTTCCTCAGCAATATCAAAGCCATTATCTATATTGAAACCGAAGAAGTCCACATGCACTTCTCCTTTGAGAAGGTACGCCACTACTTTAATGATTCTAACTATATAGTTGAAGATTCTAAGCAGGTCAGGACAAGAAGAAGACAACGCAACCGCAACTAGAGGAGGCAAATCATTAAGGACGGATGGGTAGACTACGAAGGAGAAGTGATAAGGTCTGAAGACATACAACTTGAACAGAACTGTCCTGAGGAGACCGTAGCACCGAGATAGGTGTGTAGAGAAAAGATAGTTATAAACGAAGAGGAGACGCCGCCGGAACCACCGACTACGCCATCCAGCGAATCCCAGGACGACTGAGAAAATGGAGAGTCCCGTTCGGAGGACTTAAAAATACCGAACGCCTTGCCAAGTAAACTTGGTAGTTATCTTTTTCCATTCAATAGTTTGCTTAGCTAATCAGGTTCATGCTATCTTGAAAAGAAAATAAAAATGTTAAAAAAATAGTAAGCCCCATGTGAGTATGCTAATGATATAAAACCCATAAGTACATTCACTGTGGTGGCGTAGAAATAAAATAAATAAGTTTTCATCTTAAAATAAAAATATAAAAATAATAAGTGCATGATCCTGCTAAATAAGTAATATTTATTGAGGAGGCTCAACATGATAAAGGCTAGATATTTATGCTCACACTTAACCAGTTCCACAAAGCTTTGTTGTCTATTTGAGCTCCACAGGATTCAAGGATAAAAAAAAGACAAGCAGACGGAGGACATCCTAATCGTTGTCAGGGTGCTGCCGACTTTCAAATACACCTCCATCACCTGCTAGCTACATCAGAAGAAATTACATCAAAATCCAGCTTGGGGGAGAGCACCCCCATTTATCCAGCTAAGTGTTTCTACTCGCGTTTATACTTTACTCAAATAATAAAAGATACATAATCATGAAAACCCAAATAAAGATTTTGTGCTTTTATATATATATCTTTGCTTAGTTTGCTAAATAAATAAATAAAGTTTGCTAAGAACCCTCATGATAAACTCTCACATGGAAATGATGAATAGTTGCTCTGCCGTGAATAGTTCTTAAAATTGAAATCTCTCTCAAGTTTAGGCATAACTGTTATAATTTAAAGCTTGCTCTAAACCTGAACTTGTGGGAAAAGTATTTGATCTAAAGTCTAAGTTGTTAACGGATATGATATGGGAAGGTTGAGCTACTGTTTATCTGTTCCTAGAGATGCTAGAATTCTGGAGAATTTAATCTTTGAAAATCTTTAAAATAACACATGATGAGTTCCTATATGATGAGAGTTTAAAATCCTACCACAGCCAAATATACATGCTTATTAGACTTTGAGCCAAACATTTACTTTTTACTGCTTATGAGCATTGTTGACGGTCCTTAAGTACTAAAATTAATAATCAAATAAACATAGAAAAGGATCAATATGAAACAAACATCTAGAATTAGGGTTTTATATGACAGAATTCCACGAGTTTTGGTGTTTATCTATTTCTGCAGGGGTTTATCAGAAAATATGGAGAGAAGGCCCACATGTCATGTTTACAACGAGATAATTACGTGCCGCGCAATTTTCCTCAATCTAGAAGGATCTAGAAGCCACGGGAACGAACGGGACGCGATTCGGGCTCGGGAGCTGGGCGGCCGCCCACCCCCCTTGGGCGCCCGCCCTGGCCAGGAAGCCAATCAGGACTCTGCTTTGGGACTACGCTCCACCGACCTAAAGGATCAATCTAAACCATACAATCTATGTCGGTTTGATCCAATGGCTCACGTTCACTTGAGGGGACTATAAAACCAGACCCCCTGGCCCCTGGAGGAGAGAGGAGAAATCATTATTCAGAGGTAGCCATCAAAGTTAGGGTTTAGATCTCTCTCTCACAGAGAATTAGAATTAGCTACTCCCTAATCCTTCAAGTTTAGAGGTTTGATTAGATAGCAATTAGAGAAGTAGAGCACTACGCTCTGGATTCGGATCTTCGGTAATAAAGATTGGTATTATTCATATCTTTCTCTAATTCTATTGTTCTAATTGCATTATGTCTCTAATTATTATGTTCTTAGTTTGCTCTAGTTCTATATTTGATATAGTTCTAATGGATAATGAGTTTATGTATAAGTTTGCAAAACGCTTAGCTCTTGTCGCGAGGGAGTTAGGTGATAGATCACATGTGAGCGTGGTGCTTAGATGTTATTTATCTGCAAATGTATCCTATTGGCCGAGTCGTGTGGTAGTTCGCGATAGTGACAGCTTCGTTGATTCTTATATAGTCCACCCTCCATTGATAGGACAGGCAGAACCGGTATTGTGGAGTAAGTCATGCGATGTTCTGATTTACTTTATCAATGTTCCTTATACATGAATGAAGAGTCTTTTATGCTATATATGATCCTGTAGATAACTAGACTAGATTATGACTTAGTAGTTAGTAGATAACTTGGAATCCATTCTCTAGCTAATCCGACATCACCTACATATATGAGGAGTAGTCTATTTTCTAATCGTTGTGCTCTTTATCCCATGAACTTATACTTTATTATCATTATCTTTATGGTTTACCCCCTGCTAAAGTAAGTGACTGTGTGACGAGTTTCTCATTAGTAATCATGTTCTTGCAAGTTTATCTCTAATCTATGCCTTGATAGATTTTGTCCCTTGATTTAATTCCATCTTCTTTAGATCCCTAGAGCAAAATTATAAATAACGATAACTGGAATACTTATCCTGGTGAAATGCTACACTGAGGTGTTTTATCTGTGCGCTTGCGGATAGAATAGATTATTTTCTAGAGAGCCTTTACATTTATAAATACCTTTGTACACTCTGGCGCCATGCTAGGGATGACAGCCTAGTATCTAAGTGGTGTTAGCTAGTGTCAACAAGCATTTCTGGCGCCGTTGTCGGGGAATTATAGGAATTTATAGGATCTTATAGGAATTATACGAGTCTCAGGAATAAGTCATAAAAGGGAACAAAAGGGTAATATTAAGGAAAGCCAGAAAATCAATCAAGGTTATTCATATAAAATATTAGACTAGACTATAGAGAAATAATTGCATAAAACAGCTACTAAGTGAGAAATCATAACAAGGCACCTCTGCTTTGGCAGGTTCACCCTGTTGTTTTTCTATGTTTATATTTTTATACAGGGTATAACAGGATTGACTTTGGGTACATTCAACTCTCCATCATCAGAACCAAAGCAATCAAGAGAAGAAGAAGCTAGCTACCAATTGCTGAAGCTATGGCACAAAAGACCTTGCAAGAATTCTCTGCTCCAAGTCTTGACAACATTCCAACTGGACCAAGATTTGCAGTAGAAGAAGGAATACCTGAGTTTGAACTCAAGTCAAGCCTCATCAATTTGGTGCAAGCTACACAATTCAGTGGAAAGGCACATGAAGATGCCAGTGCACACTTGCAGAATTTCTTAGAGATTGGAAGCACAATCCACATCAACGGAGTTGACAAAGACGTCATACTACTTCGCCTTTTTCCATTCTCACTAGAAGGGAAAGCGAGGAAGTGGTTTTACACACATCAAGATAACATCAACAACTGGACGAACTTGTCAGATGCCTTTCTATCAAAGTTTTTCCCTATAGGCAAAACAACTGCCTTAAGAGGAAATATTGTCAGTTTCCAACAGCAGAAGACAGAAGCCATTTCAGAAGCATGGGAGCGTTTTCAAGGATACATATCAGATTGTCCTCACCATGGAATGGCCACATGGTTACTTATACAGACCTTCTACCATGGATTAACCCAGAAGGCTCGTGAGTGCCTAGATGCATCTGCTAAAGGATCATTCTTGGAGCTTACAACTAGAAAAGCAGAGATACTTTTGGATAAGATAGCAGAAAACCAAAGCTGGTTCCAAGATAAAGCTCAACAATGTCATCAAACTGAAGAAATACCAGAAGAAGTAAATGCATTATCAACTAAAATGGAAAATTTGCTCCATTGGATTGACCATAGGGCCAAGTTCAAAGAAGATCAAAGGGCCATTGAGACAGCATACAAATATCAACCAACTTCAAGTCAACCCAATAGCAAAGGTATGAATTCAGGTAATACTTTCAAGCAACTTTCATTAAAAGAGATAATTGCTCAACAAACCAAAATTAATGATGAAGTTAAACAAAGGCTAGATACAAATGAATCATCTCTAAAAGATATACACAATAAAATGGATTTTCTACTAACTGCCTTTGATGAGCAAAACACTCTTAATAAAAGGGTAGAGCTTAAATTAATAAAATTAGCTGTTGCACTGCCTGTTGCTACTAACATTGAGCAGGTAAAGAATATAACTACTAGAGGAGGCAAAGCCACCAGAGATCCACCATACCCAAAAGACAAACAAAGAACATCAGCACCAGTGCAACCAGCAGTGATAGAAGAAGAAAGCCCAGTTGAAGCAGAAGATCTGCTCCAACCACCAAGAACTGGAGAAATGAGTAAAGATTTTTACGACACCAACTATTTGCCATTTCCCAGAAGAAACAGAGGACTGCAGTCGGATGAACAGTTTGGTAAGTTTGTAGAGGTCATTCAGAAATTATATGTCAACATACCTCTGCTCGATGCCATACAGGTACCTACATATGCAAAGTACATCAGAGATATTCTTAACAAGAAGAGACCACTGCCCACCACTGAGGTTATCAAACTGACAGAAGAATGTAGTGCGGCCATCCTCAATAAGCCACCAAAGAAGAAGGAAGATCCAGGATGCCCCACTATTGACTGCTCGATCGGAAACCAACACTTCAACAATGCACTTTGTGATCTCGGAGCAAGTGTCAGTGTGATGCCAGCATCAGTCTACAAAAAGCTTGATCATGCAACCTTAGAACCAACATCAATGTGTTTGCAACTAGCGGATCAATCGGTTCGACACCCGCTGGGCATCGCCGAGAACATTCCAGTCAAGATCAGAGATTTCCTGGTGCCAGTAGACTTCGTAGTACTGGACATGAGTCCTGACTCAAAAGTATCCATCATCCTTGGAAGGCCATTTCTGAGCACTGCCAATGCCCACATTGATGTCGGAAAAGGAGAAATCAAGTTCAACATAAACGGTCAAGAAGAACACTTCACATTCAAACCCAGACCAGAGAGAGACTCTACAGTGAAGGAAGTTCATGAAGAACCACTGGAGACACCATCTCCGGAGGAAGGAAACTCAGAAGATTAAAAGATTTGGAGGTCCAGCTTGGGGGACCTAAAAATCCCAAACCCTCACCGGGAGGTAAATCGGTATTTACCCGCATTATTATTTTTCTCATATTTAATTTCTTGCATAATTAAATCTTGCATTAGTCACATTTATTCATAGCATTATTATAATAATCAAAAAAGCCCCAGATAAATAATATTTGTGGTGTGTAACAACCCATATTTATTAATTATTGTGGGGGCACAAAAATATTTTCCAATATCATTTTCAATAAGTTTCGATTCTCATAGATTTTCCTGCATTATATTTAATCATATAAATCTTCTAGAAGCATGACCCACACTCTTTGGGTCCCACATGTCATACACTTCACCTCACATATATCCCATCACATAATTTCATCCACCAATATGTTTCCACTCACTTGACATCTTTCCACCGTCCAACCACCACCAACACAACATTATTCTGCGTGAGATCAAAGCAAGGAAGCATGTGGAGGAGGCACACCCAGGATGGACACCAGGGGTGGGCGCCCGCCCACCTACCTTGGGCGCCCGCCCTGTCCCCTGCTCAGCTTATAAAAGGCCACCTCCAGCTCTCCTTCTCTTCACACACACACACCAGAAAACCACACAGGTCTCAGTTTCCCGAGAAGGAGTTCTTGTAGTAAAGAGAAGAGAGTAGAGAGAAAGAGGAGAGTGGAAGAGAAGGTTGGAGTTCTTTTGAGAAAGTAATTGTCACTTAGCAAATAGTGTTCCCGCTGTCCATGCGGAAGTAAAAGTTGTTTAGGGGGAGGCTCTACCAAAATAGAAACTTGACTTGAACGATTAACCCCTGGACTACTGACACTCCAGACAGCTGACCACTAACATTTTATCTCACATTTTCCACCAGTTGTGTTTTTGCCAACTTTTGTTTGCAGGATGTTTAAGAAGGTGAAGAATGCAGGGAAGGCTCTCAAGAACATTGGTACAAGGAGTTCCGCCCGACACTCCTCACAGCCATCAGAGATGAGCGTCGACCCGACACCCACACAAGCTCCATCATCTTCATCAGGTCAGCAAGTTAAGGTCCTTCTCAAGATAGGAGACCTTGGACTGAAGACCCGAAGAGAGAAGGAAGTCTATCAGCAATTGAAGAACAAAGATTTCATTCACACCCCTACTATCGATCCAATCCTACTACGAGAAATAGGTATGGACACTGAATTTGACTTAATTTTTCAGATGATGGGTTGGACAAATTTTTGGAATATAACTGAGCTGGGTTCTCGTCTTCTCACCCTCGAATTTCTTTGCACCTTACAATATTATGAGGGGGGAATTGTTTTTCGGATGTTTAAATCGGAAATTATGTTATCTTGGAGAGAGCTGAGCGACCATCTTGGTTTCTCTTCAAGATGCATCCTGAACATTGACTCCGATTTACCCAATTTTGAGAGACACCAGTTTTGGAGAGAAATATCTAGAGATAATTTTTATAGTCAAGCCCGAACCAGTGACATGGAACACCCCACTCTTAGGATGTTCCACAAATGGCTTGGGTACAATCTTTTCTATCGTGACGATATTAGGAAAGTAAGAGTAGGAGATTTACAACTTTTATATGTTGCTATTAGTAAAGTACCTACTTCACCTGTTACATTATTAGTTTCACATTGGCTTAGTATACCTAGTCTTCAGGGACCAGTAGGATGTACTTCACTTATCACTCGTCTAGCCACTAATCTTCACTTACTAGAAAACTCATCGTTGGACTTCATAGAAGAGTTAAGAATTTATCATGGCTATGGCACATTTAGACAAGCTCGGATGTTAAAGAAAGAGGGGAATATAATGTATATGCTGTATGATGATAAAGGCAAGATTCGGCTACCTAACCCGAACCTTGGCCTCTACTCTGTGCAAAACTTTTTGATTGAGATTGCAGCAACACCAGTGAACCAGAGAACTCCACAGCGAGTGGCATCTGAAAGGATAACCACTCACCGAGAACGCACTTGGTATGGAGGTGACCCTGGACCAGAAGAAGCAGCGCACCTGCATTATTGCGATCACAATCCACGAGTCCTTCGAGACCCTTGGGCTCGTCATGCGCAACCACAAGAGCCAACAGAAGAGACATGGCCGGAGAGCCAAGATCACCAGTGGACAAACCCGCCTTTTCATACGGGCAGGTATTCCACTGATCCATATGGAGCTTCAGGATCCAGACCTCTGCCCCAATTTGATGCAGGACGATACTCCGAAGCCTCCTACGCTTTTACGAATGACTACTATCAAGAGGCCGGTGCTTTCTTCACTCGTACCGACAACACCCTCCTCGACATCCAGAACACGCAAGCAGAACATGGAAGACTCCTGGAAGAGCAACAAAAATGGAACCAGGACCATGCCGCTGCAGTAGAAGAGCTGAGACAAGAGACAACAACAATGAACGACAACATCACAACCATGATGCGGTTCTGGAACATCGGGTAAGACCGACGGCAACATCCAGCTTGGGGGAGTTCCTCCCTAAATTTATCAAGTAAGTTTTTATTTGCTCTTCTTATTTATTTCTATTCTAGTATTTAATTTACCTTAAAAGGAAAATTTAGAAAACCAAATAAATATTTTTCTTGCTTTAATTTACTGCACTTTATAAACATGAAAACAAAATAAAAAGAGTGTGTAGATAAGTGTGCTTTATTTTTCTGCTAAGTTGAATCTCTAGAAAAAATAAAAAGACCAAAAATATGCATGATGGAAATGATGAATAGTTGCTCTGTTTGCTTACTTACAAGTACCTAGCTTTTATACTAGAGTTCTTCCAGGAATTACTAAAACTAAACTTACTATCTTTGGGAAGCATAAAACTAAAGTCTAGGTAAGCGAAAGGCATGATATAAAGTTGAGCTACTGTTTATCTTGTTTCTACTACACTAAGTTCTGGAGATTTATTTTTGAAAACTTACAAATCACATGATGAGTTCCTAGCATACAAAACTACCTACCACAGCCATATTTGCTATAACATCTTTTACTATATTCACATTGAGTTTGATCGAGCTGTGTCGACCCTTAGGACCTTTTCATGTGGTTAAATTAAGATATTCACTTGCACGCATCTACCACAGCATTCATCATTAAAATTGCTAAAAAAATATTATCACTCACTGTTATCAAGTATTGTTATTCTCTCTCTCTAAAAAGATTCAATGCAGAAGAGGCATGGGTTATGCAAAAATATACGAGGAAATAAAAAGGGGCAAGTGCCCGAAACCTCGAAAAAAAAAGAAAGAAAAAGAGTGAGACGAGAGGTAAAAATGGACAAGTGTCCGAAGTAGAATTAGGGGTACAAAGATGCCCACTTGAGCGGAAAAAATGGACAAGTGTCCGACAGTAGAATTAGGGGTATCTACTACCCACCTAAAAAAAAAAGATAGCCCATGTTCTCCCAAAGCAAAGATCAAAGAGGAGGAGAGATAGCAATATAAAGAACAATGAGAACTAAGTTTTATTATCATTATGCATTTTCACTATCATTTACTCCATCACACATGCACATCTTGATTTAATTATATGCTGAGTTCCTTTGGATCCATGGCTCGATTAGACAACACATGTATGAGCTATTTTCCACTCCTATGAGCTCCACTTAATTATTCTATTAGCTATAGGTAAGTGATATCATGGTAAGGATCCACAAATACCACATATAGAGAGACTTGAGAGAATCATTGCTGGGAACTCTAAGTTTTATTTTGAAAACTTATGAAAAACTCTAGAACAAAGGTGAAGTATAGACAAGAGGGATAGTGCTTGACTTAACTATTTTGTCTTTTGATTACTTAAGATTTAAGTGCATGTACTAAACTCCATAACACTTCACTTTAATCTGGAAGAATTTTTATGTAAAAGCATGTGTGCCTGTCAGGAAAGAAAACATCGAAGCAACTCCTGATCCATCTGAGTTTAGCTATTTGCTCAGGGACGAGCAAAGGGTAAGCTTGGGGGAGTTTGTTGACGGTCCTTAAGTACTAAAATTAATAATCAAATAAACATAGAAAAGGATCAATATGAAACAAACATCTAGAATTAGGGTTTTATCTGACAGAATTCCACGAGTTTTGGTGTTTATCTATTTCTGCAGGGGTTTATCAGAAAATATGGAGAGAAGGCCCACATGTCATGTTTACAACGAGATAATTACGTGCCGTGCAATTTTCCTCAATCTAGAAGGATCCAGAAGCCACGGGAACGAACGGGACGCGATTCGGGCTCGGGAGCTGGGCGGCCGCCCACCCCCCTTGGGCGCCCGCCCTGGCCAGGAAGCCAATCAGGACTCTGCTTCGGGACTACGCTCCACCGACCTAAAGGATCAATCTAAACCATACAGTCTATGTCGGTTTGATCCAATGGCTCACGTTCACTTGAGGGGACTATAAAACCAGACCCCCTGGCCCCGGGAGGAGAGAGGAGAAATCATTATTCAGAGGTAGCCATCAAAGTTAGGGTTTAGATCTCTCTCCCACAGAGAATTAGAATTAGCTACTCCCTAATCCTTCAAGTTTAGAGGTTTGATTAGATAGCAATTAGAGAAGTAGAGCACTACGCTCTGGATTCGGATCTTCGGTAATAAAGATTGGTATTATTCATATCTTTCTCTAATTCTATTGTTCTAATTGCATTATGTCTCTAATTATTATGTTCTTAGTTTGCTCTAGTTCTATATTTGATATAGTTCTAATTGATAATGAGTTTATGTATAAGTTTGCAAAGCGCTTAGCTGTTGACGCGAGGGAGTTAGGTGATAGATCACATGTGAGCGTGGTGCTTAGATGTTATTTATCTGCAAATGTATCCTATTGGCCGGCTCGTGTGGTAGTTCGCGATAGTGACAGCTTCGTTGATTCTTATATAGTCCACCCTCCGTTGATAGGACAGGCAGAACCGGTATTGTGGAGTAAGTCATGCGATGTTCTGATTTACTTTATCAATGTTCCTTATACATGAATGAAGAGTCTTTTATGCTATATATGATCCTGTAGATAACTAGAGTAGATTATGACTTAGTAGTTAGTAGATAACTTTGAATCCATTCTCTAGCTAATCCAACATCACCTACATATATGAGGAGTAGTCTATTTTCTAATCGCTGTGCTCTTTATCCCATGAACTTATACTTTATTATCATTATCTTTATGGTTTACCCCTTGCTAAAGTAAGTGACTGTGTGACGAGTTTCTCATTAGTAATCATGTTCTTGCAAGTTTATCTCTAGTCTATGCCTTGATAGATTTTGTCCCTTGATTTAATTCCATCTTCTTTAGATCCCTAGAGCAAAATTATAAATAACGATACATGGAATACTTATCCTGGTGAAATGCTACAATGAGGTGTTTTATCTGTGCGCTTGCGGATAGAATAGATTATTTTCTAGAGGGCCTTTACATTTATAAATACCTTTGTACACTCTGGCGCCATGCTAGGGATGACAACCTAGTATCTAAGTGGTGTTAGCTAGTGTCAACAAGCATTGAGTGTGGTCAAGCTGTGTAGACCCTTAGGAGCTTGTCATGTGGCTAAAATCAAGATTCACTTGCACGTTCACTCATACATGCTACTTCTACTCCGGAAGTACCATCCACACAAATCCACTCATTTCCATCTCCAGATCCACCCAAAATTATTCTACTCCTAATCCGGGAGAGAATAGCCAAAAACATTATCCTATCCATGTTATTCCCTATGAAATAAATGCTCCAGTTATTTTGGTTACTACCACTTGCTATATTATTTCAGGAGATGAGTGCTCTAAAAAAAAGAAAAAAAATAATACGAGGAAATAAAAAGGGGCAAGTGCCCGAAACCTCGAAAGAAAAGAAAAAGTGAGACGAGAGGTAAAAATGGACAAGTGTCCGACAGTAGAATTAGGGGTACAAGATACCCACCTGAGAGGAAAGAAAGAGAAAATATAGAGCATCTCATTCTCCTCAAAAAGCTTCAAAGTGCAAGAAAGGTATGTATCCCCTCAACAGAGCAAAAGTAGAATTAGACTTTCACCAGTATTATCACCATCATCACCATACACCATTCATTCGCCACACATGCACATCTTGATTTGACTTATTGACTTGTTTCTCTAGATCCATGGTTTGACTATGCAATAAATGTCTTGTAAGTATGTACTAGCTGTCTCCCACCTATGAGCTCCAGATATCAAAACTTTATTAGAGTAGGGTGAGAGAGAAGGCAATATCACTATGCATTATACCAAAAATACCACATACTTTGAGAGAAGGCATATACCATTACTGCCTTGGTAAGGATCCAGAAATACCACAAAAGAGAGATTTGAGAGAATCATATAAGGAATCTCTGAGTTTTATTTGAAAATCTACAAAAACTCCAGAGCTATAGCTGATCAAGAATAAGAGACATGGCGCTTGACTTGACCGTTCTATCTTTTAACTGCTCAAGACACAGGTGACGGTTACAAGCCCCATGGTGAAAGGTAAAATGAGTAAGTTTTAAGTCTTAACAGTTTACCCTAACTCAGAGATGAGATCTTACTTTTAAGGCATGAAACCACTGCAGAAACTCTTGAGTTCATCCTTGCTCAGGGACGAGCAAGAGGTAAGCTTGGGGTAGTTGTTGACGGTCCTTAAGTACCAAATATAATCATCAAATAAATAAAGAAAAGGATCCAAATGCAACCAACACCTAGACTTAGGGTTTTATCTGACAGAATTCAACGAGTTTTGGTGTTTGTCTATTTCTGCAGGGGGTTATCAGGAAATATGGAAGAAAGGCCCACATGTCGGGATTACATAGAGATATCAACGCACCGCGCAATTTTCTACCATCTAGAAGACTCTAGAAGCCACGGGGAGAAAGCAGAGGCCGAAAGGGGCCAGGCCCAGGGCGCCCGCCCTCCTTCCCTGGGCGCCCGCCCTGTCCTGGACTCCGTTCGGGACTCTCTTCGCACACAATGTTCCACCGACCTAAAGGATCAAGGATAACGTAGTACCACATCGCCTACCGACCCAAAAATGCATAGAGGAGGAGGACTATATAAGGAGGCCCCCTGGCCCCTGGAGAATATAAGAAGTTATCATAGAGATTGAGGGGTGCCCTCGAAGGAAAACCTCTTCTCTAAACAATATTTCTTTTTAGGCTTAGCATCCAATGTAAAGTAGAAATAGATCTTCTAGTTTCTACTAGATTGAGAGAGATAGAGTGGAGGTGTAGATCGGAGGAAGGCCGGCCTATCGGTGTCTACTCCGAGTTGTACCTGCAGGATCAAGTCTTCTAACCCGAGGCTTGCTCCTAAGATTCTTCAGTAATTCGACTTCTAATTCTAGTAAGTTCTTGTTTTATTGTTCTTTGGTTTATGAGTTTACTTTAATCCTCTTCCGGTTGAGTATTAGAGTAATCATTGCTAGCGTAAACATGGTGTTTAGGCTAGGGTACTCATAGATATCCCCTAACTAGCTGGACCGTGGTAGTAGCGAGGAACGTGACATTTCCGAGTTACCTTTGCATCCCACATCTCGTTAGCAGGACGGGTAGGTTTATAGGTGCGGGTCGAACATCCTTTGTGGTGTCTAGATTCTGTAAGCTTCCCCAATAGAACAGTAGATCATCCTTACCAAGGTTAGAACGAGACTACGGTTGCAGTCTTCTCTATACATCACTCACATCGAGAAACATTCTTTGTAGCCTAAAGGGATAGTAGCAATAGATTTGGTTAGTCAGATGCACCCTTTCTCCCAGTGGTAAAAATATAAATACGATACTCTAGAAAACCTCCCGGGTAAAATGCTCACCGATATCCGTGCGCTTGCGGATCATTTCCTTATTGCGTTACCAAATATCAACAGAAGCTTCGACAACAGGAACCCTCGTCGCGCTGACAACCGCGACCATAGAGAAGTTTGGGACAGGCGGCGTGATAACCACGATGACTTCAGGGGCAAGCGACCCGGTGACCACGACCACGAGGTGAATACAGTCAAGCGCCCCAATGGGCGGCGAGACTACCAGGAAGACTACAACAAGACGTTGAAAGGACCGTGCCAACTCCATTCCAAGTCAAATCACACGATGGAAGAATGTTGTGTCCTCAAAAGCATCTACACACAGCGGGCTGCTCAAGGGGACTCCGCCAAGAAAAACGGGAAGCAGGACAGACATGGTCATGAAGACGAAGACGACGACGAGGATAGGGACCCACGGCACCAGTATGTCAGTCCCACCGATGTGGTCCACTCCATCTTCGGAGGCAAAGTTTCCATCGAGTCTAAACGAGAGAGAAAGCTCCTGAAAAGAGCCTGCCTCAATGTGGACAGCGCCGATGGTCTGGTCGCTGACCTGAAATTTCCTCCCTGGTCGCATAGGGAGATCTCCTTCAATAGGAAGGACCAATGGGCCGCCATCCCGGAACCAGGACGTTTCCCTCTGATCCTGGATCCTTGCATCAACAGCGTCAGATTCCAGCGCGTGCTTGTTGATGGGGGCAGCTCCATTGACATCCTTTTTCCGCAACAGCCTGCCTACTCTCAAGATAACCCCGGCGCAGCTAAAGCCGTGCGACGCTCAATTCTAGGGAGTCCTGCCAGGTCAAAGTTCAGTACCCCTCGGACAGATAACGCTGCCTGTCTAGTTTGGAACACCTGACCACTTCCGAATAGAGTTTGTCAACTTTGTATTCGCCGACTTCGACGGCACTTACCACACAATTCTAGGCCGACCATCACTGACGAAGTTCATGGCAGTTCCACACTACTCATACCTGGTACTCAAGATGCCAACAGAGAAGGGCGTCCTAACTATCAGAGGCAATGTCTGCACCACATACACTTGCGAGGAGGAAAGTTTCAAGATCACTGAGGAAATTGATCTCTCGATTCGCATGGCAGAAACCGTAGCCCAAGCTACGCAGGTTCCACCCGACCAGCTTCGACTACCCGAGCAAGAGACTCCGAGGAAAAATTCAAAGTCTAAAGAGCACAAGGAGGTGCAGCTGGTCGATGGCAGCCCCGAGGAGACGGCTCTCCTCGGGGCCAACCTGGACTATAAATAGGAAGATGCGCTCGTCTGGTTTCTAAGGGACAACGTGAGCGTTTTCGCATGGAAACCCACAGACATGCCCGGTGTCCCACGAAACCTGATCGAACACTCCTTAAACATCTCGAAGACCGCAAGACCTATCAAGCAGAAGCTACGACGTTTCGCTCGTGACAAAAAGGAGGCTATTAGGACAGAAATAACGCGGCTTCTACCAGCCGGATTTATTAAAGAAGTGTATCATCCCGATTGGCTCGCTAATCCGGTTCTTGTAAGAAAAAAGAACAATGAATGGAGAATGTGCGTTGATTACACTGATCTTAATAAACACTGTCCTAAAGATCCTTTTGGTCTCCCTCGCATCGACGAGGTGGTCGACTCAACGGTCGGATGCGAACTCCTCTCTTTTCTAGATTGCTACTCTGGTTATCACCAGATCTCACTAAAGGAAGACGACCAGATCAAAACTTCTTTTATCACTCCTTTCGGTGCGTATTGCTACACGACCATGTCCTTTGGACTAAAAAATGCTGGAGCTACTTATCAACGGGCCATTCAGCAATGCCTCCACGACGAGATTCATGACGACCTCATCGAGGCTTATGTAGACGACGCTGTTGTCAAAACAAGGGACGCGAGCACTCTAATCAACAACCTAGACCGAACCTTTAAGGCACTAAATAAATACAAGTGGCAGCTTAACCCCAAAAAATGTATCTTTGGGGTCCCCTCTGGACTTCTACTCGGCAACGTCGTCAGCTGCGATGGCATACAACCGAATCCCTCAAAAGTAAAGGCAGTGCTCGATATGCGACCACCCAAGAATGTCAAAGATATTCAGAAGCTCACCGGTTGTATGGCTGCTCTCAGCCGGTTTATCTCTAGACTGGGAGAAAAGGGCCTCCCCTTCTTCAAACTTCTAAAGGCGTCGGAAAAATTCTCCTGGACAGAGGAAGCTGACGCTGTGTTTACCCAGCTCAAAACTTTCCTCACCTCACCACCCATCCTCACAACACCTCAACCTAACGAGGACCTGCTCCTTTACATAGCAGCAACTGATCGGGTTGTTTCCACAGCAATGGTGGTCGAGCGGGACGAGCCAGGCCACATCTACAAAGTCCAGAGGCCTGTTTACTTCATAAGTGAAGTCTTAAATGAATCCAAGACCAGGTATCCTCAGATACAGAAGTTAATTTATGCCATCCTGATAACCTCAACGAAGCTGAAGCATTACTTCGATGGCCATCGGGTCTTAGTAACCACCAGTTTCCCTCGGGGGGACATTTTGCGCAACAAGGACGCCAACGGCAGAATTGTAAAGTGGGCAATGGAATTATGCCCATTCTCCCTGGAATTCCAGAGTCACACTACCGTCAAGTCCTAGGCCCTGGCTGATTTCATCGCAGAGTGGACGAAACTCACTTTACAATTAACTTTTGTAAAAGGAGGGCCCCAACTCCACCCCGAGCAGAGGCCTCTTCGCCAAAGGGCTCCCCTGGCCGGGATAAGGGTCTAGTGATACCTGTGACCATGGCTGGGGGTAGCGCAGAGGGCGAGGAGGCCCAGGCGGCCTCCGACGATGAAGTAGAAGAAATCCAAGGTCACCCTCATGATGGTCGCCAGCACGTTTACGTGTGGCGCCAACGTGGGGACCACTTCATTGGTCATGAAGAACTTGCAGAAATGGAGGAGGCCACTAGGGTGGAGCGCGCAGCTAAGCGGCTCATTGACGAGGTGAAGGTAAGTAGTCTTGCGTTCTGCTCGAAATGTATAGGCACTGTCGCTTGCTTCAATATGTGTAATTCCTGTAGGGCGCAATGAAAATGGCGAAGTACCGGAAAAGGTGCTTCGACCAGATTGAAGGGATCGTGGTCGAGAATAAGGCCCTGACCGCGGAACTAGACCGTCTTCGGTTGGAGGCCGTGGAGAGGTCCGCCGAGAGGGGTTGAAACGACCTAGATTTTTCCAAAAAGGGAAAAATCCTCAGATTCGAATATAATGTGATAATTCAAAAATTGAACCATCCCATTATCATATATCAGCTGTTTATCATAGTCATACATCGTTAGAAACAAAATTACAACACATTTACTTTACAACTCTTTGTCAACAAACCTATTACATCGTCTTTCTAGCGGAAACACACACGGGTCTTTATCAGAGTCGATGTAGCGCGTATCCGGTGAAGGCTCCTCCTTCACGTGCAATCATCAGAGTCGACGTAGTTTGTCAGCGGGCGTAGCCTTCATCTCCGAACCAAACTTGAGCGCAGGAACGAGACCACCTAATCCTTCTATTCTCCTTAGTTATCGTCATAGACCTCGTTCAACACCTGCTAAACAATTTTCAGTACGATTTGTACTGGCCATTGGCTCCCACCCTATGCTTTTGCGTAGCTTTGTGGTAGGTGGAAATGCAAAGGGTATATCAAGAGGCCTATGTATAGCTGTAGTTTTTCCTATGCAAGTTCATCAATATTTTATAATAATAATTCATCAAGTTTTATTCCATCTCATCCACACATCCATCCATCCCATCACACACATCTCACCACACTCTCACTCTCTAGGCGGCAAGTACGACTCCCGCTCGTGCCTTGCCTCAACGGCCAACGCCGGATCCAACACAAACCCAGGGGAAGGTAGAAGGGACTCCTCTCTCTAGTCAAGTGAAGCGGAAACATAGGAAAGGTCCATAGCCGTAAACGGCATATGTATCGATCGATCAACCAGAAACTCTGCAGAGGTTTGCACTAACCACAAGATCACCATCATCGGTGGTGCGCCCCACCTAGGCTGATGTCGGGCTGCCTTCCAACTAAGTACGATGCCACCCTACCACTCAGAACTGGGACCATACCGGAGTACCACCGGTACGCTGAGACTGTGAGGCGTAGTACCGGGCCCCCAAAGGTCACTACGCTGTCTTAGGAGGGTGTGGGTCCTCATGCCCGTACCTCCCTACACTGTCTACCAACAACCTAGTAGTAGTGGCACCGCCCTAACTGGTCGTACATCCGTCTCCTCCCCATAAGAGCGAGTGGGGTGCAAGGCTTCCTACGAACCGGTTCTCAGAACATCTCAGTCCTTAGGGTGACCGAACAGGACATCTTCACGAGGGGCCAACCGATGCCCCGCTCGACGGGACATCCGATTACCCCGTGCTAAACAGCACCTCCCATCCCGGTGCTTCGTCCCACGAAGACACTCCACTCCGGGACCTCTCCCTGTCACATGTACCCGCCACAGGTATCTCTCGTGGAGAACGCCCAGGTAGCGTCTTCCGACAAGACTTGTCCCAAGACTCGTCGTAGATCCTGCTCGGTCGACTCGACCCTCACCACACACCCAAGACACACGCCAAGATCTCCCCAAATCCATTATCCATTTCTTAACCAGTTATCGGCACCACGTGCCTGATCCACTCACATCCAATCCTCCATAATGCATCACATCACAGATATAATGCGTAGTAGATGCAGTAGCAAGTAGTTTGCAAGCGTCTAACCTAACAGCAGGTGTGCGAGGGCTATAGGTTGCAACAAGGCAATGGCTCACAAGCATTTCTACCATGCAACCTATCTCAATTCATTTGCATAAAAGTAAAGCACTAGCATCTACATATTGCATGTCTAATAGGATTCTACGAGGTTGGGTGGGACGTGGCACCTGTCGAGTGACATTTCCAAGATCCTCAGTTCACCTGTAGCTGTACTCATCCAAGGTCTTTCTCCTATCTGCATGTCCTTCCTTCAACTGGTTCCGATTCGATCAACGCTACCCGAAGCAACTACCTCGTAAACGACAAACAAGGTGAAACAATCAATCCACGAGTCCTAGAAAGACTGTGAAAAGAGGCGACAAAACACTGAAGGACAACTACACTGAAAGAGCACCGAAAGGAAAACGGCTTAGCCCTCTCGGTGGGTGTCCGATCCCTGGGCTAAAAGAAACGGAAATGGTTGTTCACCAAGTACAAGCTTGAGTCTTAGCCTAGCCGGTACTTCCCGGGTCGATCGTGTCGACCTGTACGGCTTTAATAAATGGCTTAGACTCTAACTCATTCTAAGCAAACACCACAGCTTACGGTCTTTCGATCCAAGTGTCATAGAGATCGACAGGAATCGTAAAGACTATGAGCACGAGAAGTTCCGGTCTCTCTCAACCCATACGCAATTGTAGTTGGCGAGAGCCAAGAGAGGGTGGAATAAAGAGAGAAGAAGAAGGGAAGTGGTCTAGTCCTTCCAATACTCATGCCACGGCAAAAGACAGGGCATAAGAGGGAGTGACACACCAAGGACACGAGTGCTCAAACTACTTGTAGGGCGCCACAACCTAGGTGCACTAAATGCACTAAGACATCACTAAGGTTCTTAGCGGTGCGGTTGTCACCGCGAGAACCAAAGAAATGCTACGGTTGATTAAGTACAAGCATACAAGAGTTTAAGCACAAAGAACCAAAAAGGTAGGGAAGGGATACGAGATTCATCTTCGTGTGACCCACTCGCCATAGCAACAGCGGGAATCGCGGGATTGGAAACGAAACATCAAACAAGCAAAAGAGGCTTAATCCACATCTTACTGGATCGATGGGATTGAGAACAAGAGAGAAGAAGAATGAATCACACTCTTTCGACCAACTCGCCATGGAACGAACGACGATTGGTTAAAAGAGATACGACCCCACGATCTACTCCAACTCATAACACTTCTCAACCTAGGTGCTTCTGAATCGGCACAAGGTCATTTCCGTAGTTTCAGGCGATGCGGTTGTCACCGCGGAAACCACGGGAAATGCCCGGGTCTAGGTGGCATAAGCATACGAGATAGATAAGATAAACATGCGACAAAAATAGGATAGGCTCGATGGCCATGGTGAGGCGTCTCGCGACCATGAGCTTCACCTAACGAGTTGGCTTCCGACAGTTCCACGACGGTTGTCCCCTAATTCGTATCCCACTCGACTAGGTCATTTAGGTCTCGGGTGTGCGGGTAAGAACCGCGTCGTTAATCACATCGAGTCCACGATGACCACGTCCGAGGGACGGGAATGGGAGCTAACGACCGTAGCGCAACGAAGTCAACTAAACACAGGGAATGAGTTACGCTCGGCATCGCGATCACGGCGGGACGAACCCACGATCGAAATGATCGAACGCACTACCATTTCCCTAACCGGCTCGAAGGCTCGGTCCTCAGGCAATGACAAACACATAAAGAAACACGACTCGACCAAAGACAACGCAAGGGACACGATGACAACTCAGAGTAGCACATTTCCATAGCACGAGAGATAGATAGAGATAGATAAATAAATAGACCGGCGCGAAGGCACGACACAGGCATGGATATATATCATATAACAAGTTTATACAAAGATACAAGAAAGGACAAGGGTTTTTCCGACGTCGGAGACGATGTCGGCCAGGTTCAAGGTTCGACCTTGCTGGACACGAGGGGCGCAGATCAGCTGCAAGCTTGCTGCTGGCCGGGATGTGCAGCAGGCATCGGGACGGCGTCACATCTTCGGCAAGGGCACGGTGAGGCCACTGCTTCCCTGTGACAGTGGAAGAACACGGCACGAAGGCCGGTCTCAGCGAGGCGAAATGGGAAAGGGAAAACTTTGGTCTGGGCGAGGCTCACCGGGGGTTTAGCTTGGCGAGGTCGTGCACAGGAGTTCGACGCGGTGACCGTGGCGAGGACGGGGACATCGCGAGGGTGACCGTAGCATGGCGAGGGCGTGGACGCGTCGGGGCTCGACGCCGTCGTGGGTGCGGAGGCGGCTCACGGCTTGGAGCAGGGCTTGACGAGGTTGGAGTTGCTGTGGTGGCTCGGCGTCGTAGGTCGCGGACGGAGGCTGGGGCGACAGCGCTCGACGGAGTGGAGCAGGGCCGAGCCGGCGCGGTCGTGGGTGGCTTCGGCGTCGCGGTGCTCTGCGTCGTGGTGGTCGGCTCGGCGAGGTCGCGCACAGGAGCTCGACGCGGCGGGCGGCTCCGGTGCGAGGACGGCGTTGCGGGGCCGGGGCTCGGCGCGGCGAGGACGATGCGGGGGCGACGTCGTGGCCACGGCGAGGCGCGGCGGCTCCTGCTCGGTGCGGAAGGCTCGACGCAGAGGAGGGAGCTCGTGGACTGAAGCAGGGGGCGCGACGAGGAGCTCTGTTGGGGTCGCGGCCGATGTTGTTGCTGCTCGGCGAGGTGGCGTCCGCAGCTTCGAGGGCGAGGGCGCACGGCGCCTTGGGCGCGACGAGGTCGAGGGCGCGGACGCGTCGGCGCTGGCGAGCAAGGGAGAAGGGGAGGGTGGCGGCGCTGGGAACGGAGCAGAGAGCGGCGGCGGCCATGGCTCTTATAGGGGCGCGGGCTAGGGTTCCGAGGTCGTCTCGATGTCCGCGCCATCGATGCGACAGCCGAGACACGCGGCAGCAGATCCCATGTTGCTTGTACGGACGCCGAGGCAGGGGCAGGTGCGCGCGGGTGCGTGTCCATGGCGGCGGCGGTGGCGCTCCTGGGAGCCAGGCGGCGCGCCTAGGGCTGGCGCTGGGGCGCCTGTGCTGGGCCAGGCAGGCCGCGGCCTAGGCCAGCTGGGCCGCGCGCGCATGCCTGCGGGGGGTACGTGGGCCGAAAGGAGCAAGGCGTGAGCAGGCCGGCTGGGGAGGGGAGCGAGCTGGGCCGGGGAGAGGAAGCAGGGAGCTGGGCCGTGAGGCTGGGCCACAATGCCGCCGTGGGCCAAAAAGGAGAAGAAAAGAATGGAGAGAAAGAGAGAAATTCGGCCCAAGATAAAAGAAATGGATTTTTCCATTTTCGATTAGGCACAATGGAATGAAAACAAAGGAGTATGGAGAAGGATTCAAAAAGAGATCAGATATAATCCAATGAAGTTTGAGACGTACTCCAATGAAAAGGTTGAGAAGGGATTCGCTTCGCCTTTGAGATAGGCTCAACAGAGATTCAGAAAGACTTGCTACGGATTTGTGCACTCCAAACCCTAATTAAGACTCAACTCCAAATCGACTCACGAACAAAGGCACTCGTCTACAAACAAATCTACATGTATGCTACGATTTGTTAGCCGGTTAGTCTCGAGTTAGACCTAAAAACTATATGCCTCACATGATTACAGGAAAAATTTTAAAAAGCTCGTATTTTTGGTTTTCGTAAAAATCCGGGATGTTACAGGGGTGCTCAGGAAGAGCGCCTGCTTGATCTCAATCGGCGACTAGCCGACAAGGATCGGGAAAAGAAAGGTGAGTCATGCGTTCCGAGCAGTTGTATATAACCGCGTGGTCGGTTTTGTTGACCAGTAATTACTCCTACAGACTTGGAGGAGGAGGTTGCACGCCTCCGACAAGAAAAGGAACAGCTCGACCAGGAGCGTGCCGGCGCGCTGGAGGCCGGGCGTCAGGCTAACGAGGAGCTAAAGAATAGGAGTCAAGAGTTCGCTGGTAGGAGCCATTTCGTGGCTTTTGTTTGCACAACTTTCTTCCTTTCGCCTTATACTGATCTCTTGCTTGCATTTCTGTAGTGCTTAAAGTCAATACGTAGAAACACCATGACGAGCTGGTCAAGGACCGGGACGCCTGGAAGTATCAAGATCTAGAAAGGAGTGGCCCCCGGTTCTTGAGTTGATCAGCCCTGAGCTTCCCGAAGACCAGCCCCGCGCACCGAGACTGACCCCGATCGAGAAGGGGCAACGAGCGTGGGGCTGGCTTCAGCAGTTTGTCAAGGACGCCGGGGAATTTGTCGGTGCGCACGTCCTTAGCATGGTGCGTGCCCACTATCGAAGTAATGCTTCAGCTTCCTTGAGGGTATCAGGATGGCGTAAATTAACTTTTGTATCTGAGGATACCTGGTCTTGGATTCATTTAAGACTTCGCTTACGAAGTAAACAGGCCTCTGGACTTTGTAGACGTGGCCTGGCTCGTCCCGCTCGACCACCATTGCCGTGGAGACAACCCAATCAGTTGCTGCTATGTAAAGGAGCAGGTCCTCGTTAGGTTGAGGTGCTGTGAGGACGGGTGGTGAGGTGAGGAAAGTTTTGAGCTGGGTGAACGCAGCGTCAGCTTCCTCTGTCCAGGAGAATTTTTCCGACGCCTTTAGAAGTTCGAAGAAGGGGAGGCCTTTTTCTCCCAGACTAGAGATAAACCGGCTAAGAGCAGCCATACATCCAGTGAGCTTTTGAATATCCTTGACGCTTTTGGGTGGTCGCATATCGAGTACTGCCTTAACTTTTGAAGGATTCGGTCGTATGCCGTCGCGGCTGACGACATTGCCGAGTAGTAGTCCAGAGGGGACCCCAGAGATGCACTTTTTGGGGTTAAGCTTCCACTTGTATTTATTCAGTGCCTTAAAAGTTTGGTCTAGGTTGTCGATTAGAGTGCTCGCGTCCCTTGTTTTGACGACAACGTCGTCTACGTAGGCCTCGACGAGGTCGTCACGAATCTCGTCATGGAGGGATTGTTGAATGGCCCGTTGATAAGTAGCTCTAGCATTTTTGAGTCCGAAGGACATGGTCATGTAGCAGTATCCACCAAAAGGAGTGATAAAAGATGTTTTGATCTGGTCGTCTTCCTTTAGTGAAATCTGGTGATAACCAGAGTAGCAGTCTAGAAAAGAGAGGAGTTCGCATCCGGCCGTTGAGTCTACCACCTCATCGATACGAGGGAGACCGAAAGGATCTTTAGGACAGTGTTTATTGAGATCAGTGTAATCAACGCACATTCTCCATTCATTATTCTTTTTCCTTACAAGGACCGGATTGGCGAGCCAATCGGGATGATACACTTCTTTAATGAATCCGGCTGCTAGAAGCCGTGTTATTTCTGCCCTATTAGCCTCCTTTTTGTCACGAGCGAACTGTCATAGTTTCTGCTTGATAGGTCTTGCGGTCTTCGAGACGTTTAAGGAGTGTTCGATCAGGTTTCGTGGGACGTCGGGCATGTCTGCGGGTTTCCATGCGAAAACGCTTACGTTGTCCCTTAGAAACCTGACGAGCGCGTCTTCCTATTTAGGGTCCAGGTTGGCCCCGATGAGGGTCGTCTTTTCGGGGCTGCCGTCGACCAGCTGTACTTCCTTGTGCTCTTTGGACTTTGAATTTTTCCTCAGAGTTTCCTGTTCGGGTAGTCGAAGCTGGTCGGGTGGAATCTACGTAGCTTGGGCTACGGTTTCTGCCATGCGGATCGAGAGATCTATTGCCTCGGTGATCTTGAAGCTTTCCTCCTCGCAAGTGTATGCGGTGTGGACATTGCCTCTGACAGTTAGGACTCCCTTCTCTGTTGGCATCTTGAGGACCAGGTACGAGTAGTGTGGAACTGCCATGAACTTTGTCAACGGTGGTCGGTCTAGGATTGCGTGATAGGTGCCGTCGAAGTCGGCGACCACGAAGTTGACGAACTCTGTGCGGAAGTGGTCTGATGTTCCGAACTGGATGGGCAGCGTTGTCTGTCTGAGTGGTATTGAACTTTGGCCTGGTAGGACGCCCCAGAATTGAGCATCATACGGCTTTAGTTGCGCCAGGGTTAGCCTGAGAGCAGGCAAACTGTTGCGGAAAAGGATGTCAATGGAGCTACCCTCGTCGACGAGCACGCGCTCGAATCTGATGCTGTTGATGCAAGGGTCCAAGATCAGAGGAAAGCGTCCTGGTTCTGGGATGGCGGCCCATTGGTCCTTCCTGTTGAAGGAGATCTCCCTGTGCGACCAGGGAGGAAACTTCAGGTCGGCGACCAGGCCGTCTGCGCTATCCACATTGCGGCAGACTCTCTTCAGGAGCTTTGTCTCTCATTTAAATTCGATGGAAACCTTGCCTCTGAAGATAGAGTGCACCACGTCAGTGGGACTGACATACTAGTGTCGCGGGTCCCAATCCTGGTCGTCGTCTTCGTCTTCGTGGCCATGTCTGTCCTGTTTCCCGTTTTTCTTGGCGGAGTCCCCTTGAGCAGCCCGTTGTGTGTAGATGCTTTTGAGGACATGGCATTCTTCCATCATGTGATTGGATTTGGGATGGAGTTGGCATGGCCCTTTCAGCGTCTTGTTGTAGTCTTTCTGGTAGTCTCGTCGCCCATTTGGGCGCTTGACTGTATTCACCTCGTGATCGTGATCACGGGGTCGCTTACACCTGAAATCGTTGCGATTGTCACGTCGCGTGTCCCATCCTTCTCGGTGGTCGCGGTCGCGACAGAGGTTCCGGTTGTCGAAGCATCCACGACTGTCGTCTCGTCATGGAAGCTGGTCGGCGCCTCTCGCATCTTCTCGAATGAGCTTTTCTACGTCATCGACATCAGCATAATTTTTGGCCGTGGTGAGGAGCTCGGCAACCGTGGTCGGCCGTTTACGCAGTAGCTTATTTCTTAATGCTTCGTGAAAGCGTAGACCTTTGATAAAGGCTGATATAGCCTCGTCGTGAGAAATTTTTGGAATCTTAAGGCGCATATCCGAGAACCGTCGGATGTAATCGCGCAAGGGCTCATTCTTCCTGTCCCTTATTCTCTCGAGATCGTATTTGTTCCCGGGCTGTTCGCAGGTAGTGATCAAATTGTCAATGAACGCCTGGCGGAGCTCTTCCCAGGAGTCAAAGGAGTCCTCGGGTAGGCCGAGGAGCCATTGATGGCCGGCCTGGTCAAGGACGACTGGAAAGTAATTTGCCATGACGTGCTCGTCTCCTGCTGCTAACCGGACTGCAATCTCGTAGAGAGTGATCCAATTTTTAGGGTTTTCCTTGCCGTCGTATTTCTTAAGCTTCTCGAGCTTAAAGTTGCGGGGCCATACGACTTGGCGAAGGTGTGAGGAAAACTGTCTTAAGCCGGGGGGCCGTGTGCGGCGTCGTACTCGATGCGTCACAGGTTTTCGTGTACCTCTCTTTTCGTAGCGCGCCTATTGATGCGGTCGCGGGCGTCCTTGGGAGGGATGTTGTAGCGTAGATCCCTGTTATGGTTTACTTCCTGACCGCGCCCGCGCCTCTGCTCACGGTAACCACACGTGTCCTGACCACGATTGTCGCGTTCAACGACCTTTCTGCGACCGTTGGGGGAGCGGCTATGATGGCGCCCGCTGGGTCGTGGTGAAGTTCGGTTGTGATGAGTCTGGTCGGAAGAAACCTCCGTGTAGGAGACGGCTTGGACCCTCTTGAGCAAGGTGGCTGTCTGTCCCATCGCGGCGATCAGATGTGCTCGTATGCTGGATCAGACGCCCTGGCACTCTGGGGTATCAGGGAGTCGGTCCAGGTTCGCCATGGCCATAGCCACGTTAGCGCTTGGCGGCTTGTAGACTGCCTGATCCCCGACCATGTCGAAAGCATCACTGAGGTTGTGTGGCGCAAGTTGCCATTCCTCGTCCGCGCGCCGCCGAGCACGATCGGCATTGCGCTGCTCACGGAGTTGCTTCTACTCGTTAGTTTTGCTGTCGACAACTGGTTCGTCATTGCTGACGTTAAAAATAAGATCTCCTCGCCGAGGTGGAAAAACTGGGAAACGAGAAAAGCTCGGAGGGTATGGTGGTAGATCCAGGTCGTAATCTTCGTCCTCAGAGTGTAAAACCTTGGTAGGGACAGACCCTGTGCTGGACTTCGTACTGGCGGCCTCGTCGTCCGGCAGAACTCGGATGGATACCATGTTGACGTAATGGCGAGCTGCTCGGTTGATCTGTCCCGGCGACAAGCCCGCCCTGCTGAAAAGTGATTGGGTGTGCCGCGAATAGTGGTCGGCCGAGTTGTTCCGACCGTAAGGGTAGTCCTGGTCTTGAGCTATCTTGAGGTTGACGGAGCGTCCCGTGGGGGTCGACGTTATTGTCAGGGACGTCTCCAGCTGTTCGTGTGTGGTAACACAAGTTGGCCGGCAGGAGTCAAAAAAGTTTGTTGGCACCGCCCGATCAGGTTTGCGCGAGATCGAATCCACCAAGTTAGAGGCTTCGAGGAGCCTGAGGTTGGCGCGATCAAGGGCATGGAGAAGATCCAAGTTGTCGACCCACTTTGCCTTGTAACGAGGGAGTGGTGGTCGGGTGCTCGGAGTCGGCGTGATCAGAGTCGGCGCCTCTACTGTCCCAGATCGAATCTGGGTTTCCTCCGAAGTCGTGGTCGTGGAGCCGCTGCCATGAGTAGTCCACGTGATCTGGCCGACGGTGAACGTGAGGCCTTCAGCCACGGCCGCGGAAGCTGGGACGATGACCATCTTGTTTGTCGGGAGAGATGTGCACACACCCCCTACCTGGCGCACCACTGTCGACGAAAGCTAGTCGGCACTCTACCTTGGGGTATACCCACGGTAGTAGTTTATCGGTAGACGGTGCGCAAGCTATGAACTCGATGGTGACGCAAGACACGGACAAGCTTTTTATCCAGGTTCGGCCGCCGTGTGGGCGTAATACCTACGTCCTGCGTCTAATTATATTGATTTGTGTTGAGATAATCTGTCCTAGGGGGGTCCCTTGCCTCTCCTTATATAGTCCAGAGGGCAGGGTTACAGATCTAGAAACTAATCCTAGTCGGTTACAATTGCCATAGATAGTACGATATCAATTCCTATTCTAACCGACTAGAATCCTGCTTGGTCTCCACGTCTCGATTTCTTGCGTGAGACTCCGAGCAGTTGGATCATGCCTCGAGTTATCTTCATGATGGACCAAGCCTCCTGACCCAAGTCTAGCCGTAAGGGTATAGGGGTTTATACCCCCACAGGTGGTTAGGAACTCCAACTAGATTGTTAAGCGGTTCTAATCGTCGTTGCTCCCCGATTGGGAGACTCAATCCACTGACTCTCATCGTAGTTAAATATGCAACTAAACTGTGAAATGAGAAAGGGTGAAATGTCTCATGAGGATTGGATTCTAATTCCCGGACTCAGAGTGACATGAAGATATGGCCGTTGGATGGACAATACTTTTATTAAGGACTAGGAATCTACAGACTTGTTTGTGAAAAGCAACTAGATAGACTGTCCTCGAATTCCTCGGCCTCTCGTGGTGAGCAATTCATGGGTAAAACTTGAAAGTAAGGATGCACTATTAGTAAGCTTTTAGCAAAACAATTTGGCTCCTTGCTCAGCCACTCCTTGTCTACACTAAGCCAGCATTCCTAAGTTCTCCTCTTTATCTGTCGGGTAAGTCTTGTAGAGTACTCCCATACTCAGGGTTTATAACCCCTGTTTCCGGTGAAGCTCAGGAGCCAACTTGTTTTGGACCCTGTTGTGTGACCGTCGTCGAGGTTGACGACGAGGAGGAGTAAGCGTGACCCATGGGCAGGGTGTGTAAATTTGTAATCTTTGTACTATGGTTTAAGTTGCTCCGCTAGACCTGGCTTGTAATAACACTTTATCTTCGTCCTACTTTGAAGAACTATTTTTGTAAACTAAGTTATTTAATGCTTCCGCTGTTTTACTCTGAAATGCTATTTTGGTTATATATCGTTTTTGATACTGCAATGTCTTCGCAACGAATGATCCTGGTGTTAAGGTGGCCACTTGCTATCCTGAAATGGCGAGAAGAATAAGTTCTCGTTAATTGACCATCACTGGTGGTCAGGACGAGCTTGGTTGTTACGCCACAGGTAGCAGTGGGATGGGCGTCCTGGGATGCTCATGGGGCTTCTAGAGTAGAAGGATCCCTGGCATCACCGTCAGAGGTCCTTGGAACAATGACAGGTGTCGGTGGGCCCAACTACCCAGGAGGTTCTGTCACAATATCCTCTGTAAGCCGGACATGAGCAGCTCTATCGGCAAGGCGCTGGGTAGCCTTCTGATACTGGAGTTGGCGACTTTCTAGGTGGCAGCTTGGAAGAGAATTTCTTCTGCATCGGTTGGAATTTGGCCACGGAGGGTCTTGAATATGACCTTGGCCGGATCGGAATCATCCACTAGCAGGGCTGTGTCTTGATGCAGCAGGGCTAACAAATCTTTCAACTTAGCTTTAATCTCTGCCGATGAAATTCCCACTGCATGAGAAGAGCTTTCTTCTTTGCCTTCATCATCAGAGATGTCGATGGCAAAGGAGAACATGCTATTTGGGGAGTCTTGTTCCTAGAAAAAGAAGGAGATGAGTTACTCAAGAAGGTACTTCCCACTGCATGAGAAGAGCTTTCCTCTTGCAGCTGGGGTACTGGTCGAGGAGGAGAAGGTACTTCTTGTGTCTGGGTTTCCGGTGGGGAAGGAGATGATGCTACCTGGATCAGGGATACTGGACGAGGTGGAGAGGATGGTGCTATCTTCTGGCGCTTCGGCTGGGTTTTGGTGCTTTTGGGACCCTTTCTCTTGGTTGGATCTTGACTGGGCTGGGGGGCATCGACACCTGATGTTTGAGCACTTTTGATCTTAGCCGATTTGCCAGTTTGCTATTACAACAACCAAAATTTCATGATTAAAAATATAAAAAGAGTACTGATGGAATTTTGCTAAAGGATAAAAGTTACCGATGAAGTTCCCATTGTAGCCGATGTACCCTAAAAAGATGAAGTGAGTATGGGATGAATTTGGTATAAAAAATTATTATTAAGAGTTTTACCTTAAAAGCCTGTGCTAGTGTAGCAGCAGCAACTGATGGGGATACTTTCGATCATTTGTTGGTCGTCTTCTTGAAGCGCACGTTCCGATGGATGAGGGCTGCTAGACTTGGCGCATTGTGGCCAATTAGAGAAATTGGGCTTGATTGAAGGAGTTTGATCGGCCTTCCACTTCTGCTGATTGACGGTGCTCGGTTGTCGACCTATTGAAATAAAAAAAACAAATAAGTTGTCGATAGGATCAAAGATAACAAAGGAACCAAGGTATCGGTAAAAGACTTACAATGTTATCGGGGACCTTGTAGTCGGAGTCAATCATGCCACGGTATGTATGAGCCGATGCACTGAACAGATGCTCCTTCCATTCCTCCCACCAATGTTTATACAGCTGAGTAATAAAGAGAGCTAGCACCCAAGCCGATAGATCGATGTATGTCGTATCGGCATTTGGCTGGAGTTGAGCTACCCTTATCCACTCAAGTCCACTAGTTTTTGTTTCCCTTGGTTTCACCACATTGGCATAACAAAGTCTGATCGGCAGTTGGCCAAAAGCTAGTTGGCGAGCTAGTGCTGATGGGTTGTAAAACTCATAGGTAGGGTTGGTGTTCTTCCTACTGCCAAAGGTATTCACTGGAATTGCTCTCAGAGTAATGATTGCCATCATCAGGTCATTATCCTTGTTGAGAGCATCGTCGAAAGGGTGGAAGGTGAGCGGGAATCTGGTTTCTGGATCTTCATAAGGCATCCATGCTCGCTGATCTTTGGAGAGGCCATCATACAAGGTTTGGAAAAATCGGTCGATCTGGTTTTCATTGCAGCCGGTGCCCGGGAGAACTATGGCAGCTTCACCATAATTGAGGGGTGAGCGAGTTGCCGATTCATTGTCGGCCAGTTCATAATCTTCGGCAATGTCTTTGGGGAATTGCTATGCAAAGAACTCAAACCGAAGGCGTTTGTGCATATGAACATTGAGCCACATGTTGATGAACTACCAGGGGCCTCCTAGATTGCGATGGGTTCATCTAACAGGAGTTTCTCAGTCACTTGATGGAGGAGATGGTAGGCGGAGCCTAGCAGGTATCGGCCAAGAGGGAATCCGCCACCATCGGCTAACCTTTCAGCTGCCGATAAGTAGACGGAGGTAGGTCCTACTGATCAACCGCAGAAGATGAATTTGTCTAGCCACATGTTTAGAAAAATAGCATGTTCCCTCTGACCGACCGGCTCTGTTCTCTCGTACTTCTAGATATACCCTGACCAGCCGCCGATGTTGCGGGTTTCTACTTTGCGTTCGGCTTTGCGGTCGAACAACTGGCCATCATCGGCAGCTGCAATGTCTAAACCAGTGAGCATGAGGACATCGGCGAGAGTGGGGGAAGCTGGGCCATGACCGAAAATGAAAGCATTAAAAGTATCTGACCAGAAGTATGAAGCAACTAACAACAGTGATTCATTTCTCTACCTATCGGCAATAGACTGCCTAATGCACTGATCTAGTTTGGGTTCAACCCAGTATACTTTATTTGTGTTGCTAACCCTCAAAAACCAATCCTTCCATCCTTTGGTGGAACTTGGCCAGGATCGGAAGGTATCTTTCCACAGATCTAAAGAAAAGTTCTCGGCTCTAAAGGGAATTCTATTTGTCTCTGCATTAATCAGATCGGTAGGATCCGGATTACCCAGTGGACCAAGGCATTAAAGGTGAGGTTGCTCGGTAGGAATAACGATTTTCTCGCTCAGTTGCTAAGGTTTGAATATTGGAAGAACAGAGAAAAAGAAAGAAGAAAGAAAAATGCTAATTAAGTATACTTGCAAAAGGTAAAAAGGTGCGGTAAAGAGAGGAAACATGGGAATAGATTAAACTCGGGGAAGATGAAGTTGACGGCCATTTCTTCCTGGAGAAGAAGAAGATCAAAGACTTGAGAAACCGTTGGGGGAGATTTTGCTGAAGTTCTTGAGCTTTTCAACAATGCTGCCGCCAGATAGATGAGTTTGGGGGATGAAGGATGGCAAGGTAGAGAAAGGGTACCAAGGAAGGAAGTATTTATAGGGTAAAATAAGCAGGAGCATTTCTGACTTATCTCTTTGCTGTATCTGTAAAATTTGAGGGTGTTCAGGTAGATATGGTAACTGTTCGCACGATGATCAAGGGATTGTGCAGGTGATTTGACAGCAAGCGGTCATGATTTTAGGAGATATTTTGCTGTACAGGATCTCCTGGTCGGCTCATCGGCAGTCCACTCTAACGGAACAGTTGCTGATGAGTGGATGTTTAGGAGATTTGGTTCGGGGGGTTGAGAAATTCGAGGTGCATACTGAAGATCCGGGTTAAGGTTGTTTGGATTTGGTAATTAATTGCTGTTAGAAGGGAATAACTGCCAAAAGGGTGTCATTATTAGGAGAGAATTTCAAAGCATTAATGATTTTATACTCCGGAATTGGGGGCATGTGTTGACACCGTTTTTGGACACGTATCTGGAAAGTTAATGGAACTTGGATCGGCAGGCGAAAAAGTAATGAGAGGTGATAGAGGAATTGCCGATGGATTATGATGTCGATGATAAAGCAGCAGGATATGACCAAGTCTAGGGATGGTGGTTGATCTTTTGCCGATGGTTGATATTGACGGTTGCCGATGCCGATGGAGAATGATATGCCGATGATGGTGGAGGAAGGCGTGGGAATCATCGGGAAGATGATGATGGTGTGCCGATCACCTAGGATAGATAAATTATTGTTTTCCATAATTATTAGAGTTTGTTTTGTATACAGATTCCGTTTAGGTTGGAATTAGAATCCTAGTCGTACCTGATTGTAACTCTTTAGGACAGGGTATAAATATAGACCTAGTAGCGATGTAAGAAACAATCCAATCAATCATACACAAAGTTTTTACATCAATTCTCACATCTACTTTCGACGACTTCGTCAATTTGCATATTTTCTTTTTACTTACGAGTTCTTAGGAATTCATCGAGTCAAACTCGACGGGTTCTCAAGTTCCGCGTGAATACCTCTTGGCCGTGGCATCCGGGCGCATCGCTGTTGTCGGGACCAAAGTATTCGAGTTATCACCTTTGTCGGTTGTAAGGGCAAATCGGCTGGCACGCCTTAACGTTGAATTGGGTATTAGCCCTTTGTGTTTGCAGATCCACTTTTGCATCAACAGATTTCAATTCTTATTTCCTACAAATATTATTTTATCCTCTATTCATCAGTCACCAGTTAACCAACTAGAGAGACGAGGATGAGCACAGTGCATAGACATAGAGCTTTATACTTAATTGTTAACCACTAAACATTGCTAGTACATGATAAGTGCATAGATTGGCCTCGTTCAAACCTCTATTTATTTTTTATTGTCGTGGAACAGCTAGCTCACACAGTCTAGCATAATGTTTGCACAAACCAATCGGTATACTGATTTTCATCAAATAGCCATAAAGAAGTTCAACCTACACCTAGCTCCACGGCTAGAAAGTTCAAAGGCTTTACTTATATTATACCATAGGATACTAATGGATATAGTTAGCTGGAGAATTCACCACGCTACGGATCATGTGGACTGCTGTGCAAGGCTGATCCATGGGCACCTGCAAAGAACGGACAGAAGTAAACGCTTTAGAATTTGAACCAAATATACCATCAGTATGTGCATAGGGACATTTAACATGTGTCCTGCCCCAAGGATTCAATAGAAGTTTAGATTCTTGTATGACCCGACGAAGGCATTGGTGAGAAAGTAAGGGTGGAAGTAATGCAAGGTCTTGCTCGGCACGCTCAGGAATCTGTGCAATAATGCTGGAACAAAAAAAACAGAATAACACTAGAACTAGCAAAAATAGGCTGTTGAAGAAATCTCATATTAGTGCCAGAACCAGCGAAAGGATAAAAGGGGATGGGGGGTGCAGTCTAGCTAAACAGATACGAGAACCAGCAAACTTTATATGTATATATAAAATAAATATTCATATAAACATAAATCATAATTTTTGTTGTGACAAGTCAAATTAGCCAACAAACTAAAAGGAAAGGCAGGATGCATCTTCTTATTCTAGAATAACAAAATGATTGCGACATTTTTGCTTCAGTTGCTAAGCTGGGCTGATTAGTGGGCATCTAAAAGATTTTTGCCATTTGGGGGAGGGGGGCATGGCCCCCCTGGTTCTACCTCTAGAGCAGATGATGTCGAGCTGCAGAAGAGAAAATATTAGCCATCATGTGTGCAATATATATGCTCTTTCTTATATGAAATTTGTTATGAATCTAGTATAATTTAACATTCTCTGATATACCCAACAAATAGGTCATATATATTAAAAGTAGCATTCACACTTACCGGTCCACTATACATCGTCATATAGTCACATCATACGACAGTTGCTATCAACATGCACAATAATTACAATAATTCAATCAACAATCATAGATTTGTTGAGATGCACAATAATTACAATAATTTAGTCAACAACCATGTGTCGCAGTTTAATAAACTAAAGGTTCATCCTAGCAAAAATTAGATACATATATTTTCACTTGCATCGTAGATTGTTGTCTTCATAAATTCATTGGACAGTGCGTGAAAGATTTGCTGAGATGCATCTTGCCAGCATGCCCAAATCGAAATATATCATTCAGATGTATTTTACAGATTTTGTGGTTGTGGTATGTTAAAGTCGAGACACTCACATGAGGTCCTATGTGATGACATTCAGTTTTCGCTTGACGACACCATTCATAATGCTACTGATAGTGTTGGGGCTAGAGCTAGTCACTTGGCTACTAGTTGCCGCAGCCAATTGTCTCTCCGCCAAGTTTGATAGCACTATGTGGTGTTATCAATCATGATGTTTAGGAGCAGATGCCCCTGCCCCCCTAACACACGTGGGCTGATTTCTCAGGGAGTACCGTTTCACAGCCCAGCCTACACTTGCCGTTGGTCATCTCCCCCGCTGTTGATGGCTGTTAACACCCCAAAATGCCATCAACATAGCAAGCCAAAAGTGACAAAATCAACTAAAAAGTAGTATTTCATGTTTAAATTTTACTTTGTTCGATGGCTATTAACACACCGAAATGCCATCAACAAAGCGAGCCAAAAGTGACAAAATCAACTAAAAAGTGGTATTTATTGTTTAAATTTTACTTGGTACCACATGAACATGGAAATTATAAGTGCACCTGCAAAGAACGGACAGAAGCAAACGCTTCAGAATTTGAAGCAAATATACCATCAGTATGTGCATAGGGACATTTAACATGTGTCCTGCCCCAAGGATTCAATATAAGTTTAGATTCTTGTATGACCCGACGAAGGCATTGGTGAGATAGTAAGGGTGGCAGTAATGCAAGGTCTTCCTCGGCAGGCTCAGGAATCTGTGCAATAATGTTGGGACAAAAAAAACAGAATAACAGTAGAACGAGCAAAAACAGGCTGGTGAAAAAATATCATATTAGTGCTAGAACTAGCGAAATGATAAAAGGGGATGGGGGTGCAGTCTGGCTAAACAGATACGAGAACCAGCAAACTTTATATGTATATATAAAATAAACAATCATATAAACATAAATCATAATGTTTGTTGTGACAAGTCAAATTAGCCAACAAACTAAAATGAAAGGGAGGATGCATCTTCTTATTCTAGAATAACAAAATGATTGCGACATTTTTGCTTCAGTTGCTAAGCTGGGCTGATTAGTGGGCATCTAAAAGATTTTTGCCATTTGGGGGAGGGGGGCATGGCCCCCGTGGTTCTGCCTCTGGAGCAGATGATGTCGAGCTACAGAAGAGAAAATATTAGCCATCATGTGTGCAATATATATGCTCTTTCTTATATGAAATTTGTTATGCATCTGGTATAATTTAACATTCTGTGACGTACCCAATCAATAGGTCATATATATTAAAAGTAGCATTCACACTTAGCTGTCCACTATACATCGTCATATAGTCACACCATATGACAGTGGCTATCAACATGCACAATAATTACGATAATTCAATCAACAATCATAGATTTGATGAGATGCACAATAATTACAATAATTTAGTCAACAACCATGTGTCGCAGTTTAATAAACTAAAGGTTCATAATAGCAAAAATTAGATACATATATTTTCACTTGCATCGTAGATTGTTGTCTTCATAAATTCATTGGACAATGCGTCAAAGATTTGCTGAGATGCATCTTGCCAGCTGCATGCCCGAATCGAAATATACCATTCTGATGTATTTTACAGATTTTGTGGTTGTGGTATGTTAAAGTAGAGACACTCAAATGAGGTCCTTTGTGGTGACATTCAGTTTTCGCTTGCTGACACCATTCATAATGCTACTGATAGTGTTGGGGCTAGAGCTAGTCACTTGGATACTAGTTGCCGCAGCCATTTGTCTCTCCGCCAAGTTTGATAGCACTGTGCTCATGGTGTTATCAATCATGATGTTTAGGGGCATATGCCCCTGCCCCCTGACACACACATGGGCTGATTTCTCAAGGAGTATCGTTTCACAGCCCAGCCCCCACTTGCCGTTGGCCATCTCCCCCGCTGTTGATGGCTGTTAACACCCCGAAATGCCAGAAACATAGCAAGCCAAAAGTGACAAAATCAACTAAAAAGTGGTATTTAATGTTTAAATTTTACTTTGTTCGATGGCTATTAACACCCCGAAATGCCATCAACAAAGCGAGCCAAAAGTGACAAAATCAACTAAAAAGTCATATTTATTGTTTAAATTTTACTTGGTTCCACATGAACATGGAAATTACAAGTGCACCTGCAAAGAACGGACAGAAGCAAACGCTTCAGAATTTGAAGCAAATATACCATCAGTATGTGCATAGGGACATTTAACATGTGTCCTGCCCCAAGGATTCAATAGAAGTTTAGATTCTTGTATGACCCGACGAAGGCATTGGTGAGATAGTAAGGGTGGCAGTAATGCAAGGTCTTCATCGGCAGGCTCAGAAATTTGTGCAATAATGTTGGGACAAAAAAAAAATAACACTAGAACTAGCAAAAACAGGCTGGTGAAAAAACATCATATTAGTGCTAGAACCAGCGAAATGATAAAAGGGGATGGGGGTGCGGTCTGGCTAAACAGATACGAGAACCAGCAAACTTTATATGTATATATAAAAGAAATATTCATATAAACATAAATCATAATGTTTGTTGTGACAAATCAAATTAGCCAACAAACTAAAAGGAAAGGGAGGATGCATCTTCTTATTCTAGAATAACAAAATGATTGCGACATTTTTGCTTCAGTTGCTAAGCTGGGCTGATTAGTGGGCATCTAACAGATTTTTGCCATTTGGGGGAGGGGGGCATGGCCCCCTGGTTCTGCCTCTGGAGCAGATGATGTCGAGCTACAGAAGAGAAAATATTAGCCATCATGTGTGCAATATATATGCTCTTTCTTATATGAAATTTGTTATGCATCTGGTATAATTTAACATTCTCTAACGTACCCAATAAATAGGTCATATATATTAAAAGTAGCATTCACACTTACTTGTCCACTATACATCGTCATATAGTCACACCATATGACAGTGGCTATGAACATGCACAATAATTATAATAATTCAATCAACAATCATAGATTTGCTGAGATTCACAATAATTACAATAATTTAGTCAACAACCATGTGTCGCAGTTTAATAAACTAAAGGTTCATCCTAGCAAAAATTAGATACATATATTTTCACTTGCATCGTAGATTGTTGTCTTCATAAATTCATGGGACAGTGCGTCAAAGATTTGCTGAGATGCATCTTGCCAGCTGCATGCCCGAATCGAAATATACCATTCAGATGTATTTTACAGATTTTGTGTTTGTGGTATGTTAAAGTTGAGACACTCACATGAGGTCCTTTGTGCTGACATTCAGTTTTCGCTTGCTGACACCATTCATAATGCTACTGATAGTGTTGGGGCTAGAGCTAGTCACTTGGCTACTAGTTGCCGCAGCCATTTGTCTCTCCGCCAAGTTTGATAGCACTGTGCTCATGGTGTTATCAATCATGATGTTTAGGGGCAGATGCCCCTGCCCCCTGACACACACATGGGCTGATTTCTCAAGGAGTATCGTTTCACAGCCCAGCCCCCACTTGCCGTTGGCCATCTCCCCCCGCTGTTGATGGCTGTTAACACCCCGAAATGCCATCAACATAGCAAGCCAAAAGTGACAAAATCAACTAAAAAGTGGTATTTAATGTTTAAATTTTACTTTGTTCGATGGCTATTAACACCCCGAAATGCCATCAACATAGCGAGCCAAAAGTGACAAAATCAACTAAAAAGTGGTATTTTAAATTTTACTTGGTTTCACATGAACATGGAAAATTATAAGTGCACCTGCAAAGAACGGACAAAAGCAAACGCTTCAGAATTTGAAACAAATATACCATCAGTATGTGCTTAGGGACATTTAACATGTGTCCTGCACCAAGGATTCAATAGAAGTTCAGATTCTTGTATGACCCGACGAAGGCATTGGTGAGAAAGTAAGGGTGGCAGTAACGCAAGGTCTTCCTCGGCAGGCTCAGGAATCTATGCAAGAATGTTGGGACAAAAAAACAGAATAACACTAGAACTAGCAAAAACATGCTGGTGAAGAAACCTCAGATTAGTGACAGAACCAGCGAAATGACAAAAGGGGATGGGGTGCAGTCTGGCTAAACAGATACGAGAACCAGCAAAATTGATATGTATATATAAAATAAATATTCATATAAACATAAATCATAATGTTTGTTGTGACAAGTTAAATTAGCCAACAAACTAAAAAGAAAGGGAGGATGCATCTTCTTATTCTAGAATAACAAAATGATTGCAACATTTTTGCTTCCGTTGCTAAGCTGGGCTTATTAGTGGGCATCTAAAAGATTTTTGCCATTTGGGGAGTGTACCACCCTAAAAAATTGTTTTCTAGGAATAGAGTGAAAATGATTTAATTTTGTATTTTTGTGCTCATGAAAACATAGTAAAATAATTTTTTTTTCATTAAATTAAAATTTACCCTAAAGTTTAGCAACATGTGTGTGCATTCATGCTGGTGCATTTTTATTTTTGAGATGGGTGGTTTTGACTAAGAACTCAAAATGAATTCAAATTGAATTTTAAATGATTTCAAATGGCTTTGAAAAAAGAGGAAAAGAGAAAATAAAAAGGAAAAACACACTCGTTTCTCTCCCATCCCTTGTTTTTGGCCTGAGCGTAGGTAGCTGGCCCAGCTAGGCGCCCTCGGCAGGAACTCCGGAGTCCAGCTTACCTCCCGTGCAGCTCATGGACTCTAGCCTGATGGCATCCCCTGGCACCGTCGCTTGATCTCGCACGATACGGCTTGAATTCGTGCACCTGGCTCTATAAAACTCGGCCGGTCCCAAACCGTGCTGTGCTTTTCATCTACGTGCCACAGCTGTGTTAACCCTAGCACAAGCCGCCGCCGCCGCCTCTGCTTGAGCTCGCAGCGCCGTCGCGAAGCCCCAGCTCCATCTGCTGCCATCGTGGCTGCCGTTTGAAGTTTATTCGTCAACCAGAGCCTGCCAACTGAAGCCACCATAGCATCCTGCTGTTTCTACGTCGACCACAGGATGCAGGTTAACAAGCGTCTCCATGGAAGTCGAGGCCTCGTCTGTGTATCGTCTCTTTACATCTGAGTCGTCGTTCCAAGCCCTAGCTAGCTTGCGCAACAGCTCTTGAATCTCACCGACAAAGCCGGCCTAGGGTTGTACGGCGTCGCCTCTTGTCTTCGGCCATCGAGGAACCCCTGGTGAGGCCATCGTTTCCTTTTATTTCTCTCTGTTCTCTTTCCGTATGTCAAAGTCTGAGGTTCCTACGTCGTTTTTGCTGAGCTCCGGCAAGGTGCTGAGCTCGTGTCCAGGGCAGCAGCATCCCAAGTTTGCTGAACCGGCAGCACCCTGCGCCCGTCTCCCGGCCGGTAAGCACGCACGCGCACAAACGCTAGCGAGCGAGTAGAGCTAGCAAAGCAGCCCGAGTACGTTACCTAGCTAGCTTTGATGACATCACGATGACCACATGATGACATACATATATTTTGTGGCCGTTTTTCTTTAGAAAAACAAACCTAGAAATACAAAGAAAATACACTAATTTGTTTAGGCCGTATCTCTTCATTTTAACTCCGTTTTGACCCATTCAAATTGCGTCAGGTTCGTATTAATGAGCTCTAAATGTTAGTAAAATTGTTTACTCAGTTTAAAACTTTTTAATTTCATGACCTTATTTAATTAATTATTTATCTATAGAAAATCTTAGAAAAATCATATCTTCTCCGTTTTAGCTCCGTTTTTTGTGATCTTTACGTTCGTGTGATCGTAGCGAGGCGTAGAATCATTTTATAAACTTTTCATACTGTTTTTATATGTTTGGTGTACTGTTCTAATTGTAGCCTTGTTTGCTTCGTGTATGTTTTCTCCGATTGTTTGTGTGTTGATGATCAATGATCGAGCTTAGTCGGAGAGCAGTTTTTGGTGATCAAGATCAGAGTTTGGACAACAAGTAAGACCAGCAGAACTAAAAAGATCAGCAAAGAGCATTTGGATTAAGGCAAGTATAACTTGGGACTATCCTTGTTACCTATACACAATTAATACAATATATATCATATGCATGTGTCCACCTTGATGACCTTAGCAAAATCATAGATGATTGTTATCCTGAATTCCTTGTTACCTATTTGATATGCATTTGGGTAGTTCTTGCTAGTGCTTGATTATAATCCATGATCTTGTAACATGAATATTTGAATATACAATAAACAATAAAATAAGCTTTCTAGCAACTTGAACATAAAGGGTGGAAAGAACTCTAGCTTTTGCTAGATTGATCTTGACCCTCCATAAGGACTTATCCCTTGGCAAAAGCTGGGACAACTCGTACAACCATGAGGGCCATATGGCTCTGGCTTTAGCTCAGTATGAAGACCTTTTCTAGCTTGTTAGAGGTTACCCGAAAGGGCGGAGGGGCTGAACCGTTTTGGGTATAGTGTGGCCTCTGTCTGTATGTGTATAGGCTGCGAGTCATTGTGCCATCGGAAGGGGGGCTCTATATCTGCGCGCAAAGGAAACCTTGCGGCCCTAACATGTTAGACGAACTTTTGAAAGGCTTCATAGTGATCCCTGCCGACCTCCCTCGGAAGGGGGTTAAGAGACTCGCGACCTCGGGCGAAAGGGTAAATCATGACTCATAGGTAAAGATGTACAACCTCTGCAGAGTGTTAAATCTGGTATACTAGCTGTGCCCACGGATACGCGTGGCCCGGAAAACTGACGGAATAGATGGACAGTGATGAACATGATTACTGATAATAAATGATGGTTTATTATGTTGTTTATATGTGTTATTCTTAATTCTTGTATACATTGATCATGTGGTTATGGGATTTACTATGCTACCTTGACATTTGCTATCTAAATATAAATATAAATATGCTATCCACATATAAAAGCTAAATGCAGTCAAACCAGTGTCAGCTATTTGAGCCTCATGAACCCCTGGTTATACATGTTGAGTACAATATGTGCTCACTCTTGCAATTTCCCTCTCACCTCAGGAGAAGTTTTGGGCTTGTGATCAACCAGTTAGTTTGATCCTGTGGAGAGGAGTTAATACCCGATGTTTGGAGTTGTCTATCCGCTGTTTGCTATTAAAGGTTATCTCTTTTATACTAAGTATGTTATATAATTTATGCATTCTCTTTTGATATTACCCCTTATTAGTAGCTATATGTGAGATTTGGCTTCTAAAACTCACATATGGTGCATATCTGGTTTTGTCCATAAAATCAGGTATTACAGGGAGGGGGGCATGGCCCCCTGGTTCTGCCTCTAGAGCAGATGATGTTGAGCTACAGAAGAGAAAATATTAGCCATCATGTGTGCAATATATATGCTCTTTCTTATATGAAATTTGGTATGAATCTAGTATAATTTAACATTCTTTGATATACCCAACAAATAGGTCATATATATTAAAAGTAGCATTCACACTTACCGGTCCACTATACATCGTCATATAGTCACATCATACGACAGTTGCTATCAACATGCACAATAATTACAATAATTCAATCAACAATCATAGATTTGTTGAGATGCACAATAATTACAATAATTTAGTCAACAACCATGTGTCACAGTTTAATAAACTAAAGGTTCATCCTAGCAAAAATTAGATACATATATTTTCACTTGCATCGTAGATTGTTGTCTTCATAAATTCATTGGACAGTGCGTCAAAGATTTGCTGAGATGCATCTTGCCAGCTGCATGCCCGAATCGAAATATATCATTCAAATGTTTTTTATAGATTTTGTGGTTGTGGTATGTTAAAGTAGAGACACTCACATGAGGTCCTTTGTGATGACATTCAGTTTTTGCTTGATGACACCATTCATAATGCTAGTGATAGTGTTGGGGCTAGAGCTAGTCACTTGGCTACTAATTGCCGCAGCCAATTGTCTCTTCGCCATGTTTGATAGCACTGTGCTCATGGTGTTATCAATCATGATGATTAGGGGCAGATGCCCCTGCCCCCTGACACACACATGGGCTGATTTCTCAAGGAGTACTGTTTCATAGCCCAGCCGCCACATGCCGTTGGGCATCTCCCTCCCCCCGCTGTTGATGGCTATTAACACCCCGAAATGCCATCAACATAGCAAGCCAAAAGTGACAAAATCAACTAAAAAGTGGTATTTAATGTTTAAATTTTACTTTGTTCGATGGCTATTAACACCTCGAAGTGCCAACAGCATAGCGAGCTAAAAGTGACAAAATCAACTAAAAAGTGGTATTTATTGTTTAAATTTTACTTGGTTCCACATGAACATGGAAAATTATAAGTGCACCTTCAAAGAACGGACATAAGCAAACGCTTCAGAATTTGAACCAAATATACCATCAGTATGTGCATAGGGACATTTACTATGTGTCCTGCCCCAAGGATTCAATAGAAGTTCAGATTCTTGTATGACCCGACCAAGGCATTGGTGAGAAAGTAAGGGTGGCAATAATGCAAGGTCTTCCTCGGCAGGCTCAGGAATCTGTGCAAGAATGTTGGGACAAAAAAACAGAATAACACTAGAAATAGCAAAAACAGGCTGATGAAGAAACCTCAGATTAGTGCCAGAACCAACAAAATGATAAAAGGGGATGGGGGTGCAGTCTGGCTAAACAGATACGAGAACGAGCAAAATTTATATGTATATATAAAATAAATATTCATATAAACATAAATCATAATGTTTGTTGTGACAAGTTAAATTAGCCAACAAACTAAAAGGAAAGGGAGGATGCATCTTCTTATTCTAGAATAACAAAATGATTGCGACATTTTTGCTTTAGTTGCTAAGCTGGGCAGATTAATGGGCATCTAAAAGATTTTTGCCATTTGGGGGAGGGGGGCATGGCCCCCCTGGTTCTGCCTCTGGAGCAGATGATGTCGACCTACGGAAGAGAAAATATTAGTCATCATGTGTGCAATATATATGCTCTTTCTTATATGAAATTTATTATGCATCCGGTGTAATTTAACATTCTCTAACATACCCAATAAATAGGTCATATATATTAAAAGTAGCATTCACACTTACCTGTCCACTATACATCGTCATATAGTCACGCCATATGACAGTTGCTATAAACATGCACAATAATTACAATAATTTAATCAACAATCATGGATTTGCTGAGATGCATAGTAATTACAATAATTTAGTCAACAAAAATGTGTCGCGGTTTAATAAACTAAAGGTTCATCCTAGCAAAAATTAGATACATATATTTTCACTTGCATCGTAGATTGTTGTCTTCATAAATTCATTGGACAGTGCGTCAAAGATTTGCTGAGATGCATCTTGCCAGCTGCATGCCCGAATCGAAATATATCATTCAAATGTTTTTTATAGATTTTGTGGTTGTGGTATGTTAAAGTAGAGACACTCACATGAGGTCCTTTGTGATGACATTCAGTTTTTGTAACACTCTAGTGTTAAGCGAACTAAAACATGACATGTCATCATGAGCATTGCATAGTTTATTTGTTAAGTAAACCCTGATGCATTAACTTAAAATAAGTTTAATTTGGATGAATGTGTTTAGGAATTTAGAGTGTGCTTATTTTGTGTATTGGATGCTTGTGTTGGAGTTTAAAGACCTTGGGTGAAAGTTTTCCGAGAGCTTAAGGGGGAAACCCTAATTTTAAAAACCCTAGATTTGCCCCTTTTTGTGCAATTCAAAAACCAAGCAAAATTTGAAGTTGAGTTCAAAAGCAAAGTTGTAGGTCTTGTCAAGATGTACAACTTTGGTGTTTTGAGTTTTTGGAGTTTCAATACAAAATTCAAAGTAATTTTGAAAATACAATTTTCCAGAAATTGTCCCCTTTTCCAATTTGAATATCCAATTCAAAATCTATTTGGAATTTTGAAAAATGGTCAACATGAAAGTTGTAGGGCTTGAAAAGTTGAACAACTTTCATGTTGGGAGTTTTTCAAGTTGTTTTGGAAAATCAAAAGTAATTTTGGAAATTCTAATCTGCCCCAATTCAAAATTGGAATTTTTCCCAATTTGAGATTTGAATTTCAAACTGTTTGGCTCAAATTCATCCCTTTCCATTTGAAATCAGCCTTGGACCCTAAAAGATGTTTTATAGTATTCAAAATTCTGAACAAGTTTTATTTTGGCAGAAATCTGACTTCTTTTCAAATTTTGGTCAATTTTCGCAAAAAGACAGAAAGGGGTAAATGGGGAAGAGGGGGATAAGCTTTGGCTTCTGTTCATGGCGGTGGACCGCCGAGCTTGGATCGGCGTTGCCAGCGCGTGAGCCACCGTTTCACCTCATCCAAGCACGTGCTCGCGTCCGTGGCAAGGTGAAGCAGCTGCTGGCGAAGTGGAGCGCGACGTGTCCCTTCCTCTTGCGCTCACCGACGCCGATTGCCACCGGAGCACCGACGGACAGCTTATCACTCAAATCCAAAATTCACCGCAACGGTTGATCCATATCCAGTTTCACCGTGGGCATATCTTCGTTACCTCCTTGCGCATCTCCAGAACCCGTCCTTCTGTTCTCTTTCGCACCAGAGCACCGGAGTTGCTCATTTTCATCTTCGCCGGAGTAAGTCGCAGCCGAGCTCGAGTCTCCCGTGGTTGGCTCATCTGGGCGACTCTCTGCTCTCTCTTTCTCTTGTCTTTGCTTCGGCATGATCCTGTGATGCTCATCGGCTCGCTCTTTTCTCCATTGCTTCACAGCTGTCACCGGAACATCGTCTTCTTCGTCGGAGCTCGCCGCCGGAGTCACTGGTCGCGTGGACGAGTATCACCCGGTTGTTCTCCGCTCCTTCTCTCTGCGTCAGCACACCCAGGGTGAGATGCCGATGCTTCCTGACCTCTTCTTCCTATCTCTACCGGTCCAGGGTCGCCGGCGTAAGCACCGCCGCGGCCATGTCCGCCGCCACTCGTGGCCAGAGCTCGCTAGAGCAGTAGAGTTCAGGTTTTCTAGCTCGTTCGGTTGCGGGTTGTTTGCTGATGCTCGTGCTCGCCTCAGTTTGGTTCGGGGTGGCCGGAGTTGCCCGGCGTAACCCACGCCACCGCGTTCTGCCGCGCTCTGGTCAGCCGGGGCGTCGGGGACCTCGTGTTTGTAAAGATGAGAAAGGGGAGGGGGTTGGTTGCGAAGCCGTAGACTCATGTGAATAGTTGGCTGGTCTGCGGGTTGGTTTCTAGGAAATCCAAGGGCTTTTCTGCAAAACCATCAGCGCGCGCGGGGGGAGGCCGGCTGGGCCAAGTTTCGCGCGAGCTTGGGCCGAGCTCCTGGGCCGCAGTGGCACAGTGATGCTTTTCTTTTTCTTTTTGTTTAAAAATGGTTGATGTTTAAATTTGTGTATTAAATTATGTAGTAATCCAAAAATAGTGAAACTTCTTGTATAGCTTCCTTAAAATGAGTAGAATACATGAAAAATATTTGGTTCTATTTTCTGGTAGTTTGCATGTATGTAAAAATTACCTCTTTTAATAAATAAATAAATCTTCCATGAATTTTAATAATTTATGGGTATATCCAAAAATCATGAAATTTAATATGTGAACTTGTGTTACTGTTATCTAGCTTCAGGAATAATTTCAGCTCTTTTTGATAAAGTATGCTCTGTTTCTTAATAAAACTATTTAAAATGATTATAAAAGAAATAGAAATAATTAATCCTTTTAGGATTTGAGTGGTATTTTGGATTGATTGACAACCAGTGGTCACTTAGCATAATATGCTCCCTGGTTATGATTTGTTTTATATATATGATCTTTATTATTTGATAGATACCCAATGTTGCTTAATAAAAATGATAAAGTTTGTTTAGTAGTAATCTATGCTTTGATAGCTAGCTTAGTTTGTTTCTTTACCATGAAGGTAAGTTGTACTCGAGGTAGTCATGTTTGTTATTATCATCCAAGAACATGTAACCTGTCTTTATCATGCCATGAGTATATCATAATCTTGCATATGCACTTTTACGTATAGAATACGCTCCGGAAGAATATGAGCCTCAGTGGGTTGCTTCCGAGTTTGTGGAACCTTCGGGTTTTGCTGAGTTGTCGAACTTCCCTTCCGACCAAGGCAAGCCCCGGACATTAAACCCTATCCTTGTATTTTCATAAAGTTATTTATATCACTTGAGTTAATATGATGCATTAGGTGAATAGGAGTTGAGTGAATCCTATTTGCTGCATTATCTACCTTGATGATTTCAATATTAACCTTGATACCTGTTTTATGAAAATACTTAGTATGCTTAGCCCTGCTTATTAGATAGGTTTTCAAATGAGAAAGTTTGAAGGGTTGTTGTGGAATACTTTTATGGTCAATAATATTCGAACTTGAGACCGGTCGGTGGACTTGCTTTAAGAATGGAGTCTTAAAGTAGTGTCTCCAACTGTGTCGATTAAGGACCGTTCCGTTGTTGGCCTGTTGTGATTGAGACCTTTGAGTACAGCCCACATGCGGTGGTAAGCCTTACCTATAGCTATTCCGATACTTGAGAACGGCTAACCGCGTACTGGGAGTGGAGAGATGGCGAGAGTAGCGTGTACCCACCTTACGGATCTGAGATGACCGGGAAACATCTAGATTGGCTGTAGGATGGTGGTGTACTGTACTCTCGGGTGACGCTGGACCCATTCTTGTATGGGAGGATCTATAGAAACAGGTTGACATATGCAAGATTAAGTTCTACATATGTCGTGTGGTACTGAATCCCCAGCTGGGTTTAATCGATTCGAATCGCCATGTTTCCTCGGATATGGAGTCTCAATCCTCACCCCATCATCGTAGTAACAAGTAAATCTTTGGCATAAGAAAGATATGGTTTGCTTATGAATGTTTGATAATAGTTTTGGTTAGGCATCAATGATGATCTTGAGTTAAAACTTGAAAGTAGGTTTTACTCTTAGTAAGCTTTTATGCAAAAAAATGCTTGATCTTGCTAAAGCTTTACCTTGAATCCCTATAGCCTGCATACTTGAGTCTTCACCTCTTTTATAGTCGGTTAAGTCTTGTTGAGTACTTTTGTACTCAGGGTTTATTAACCCCTGTTGCAGGTGAACCCTTTGATAATCCTTTTGATGGTCGTTGTTACTTTACTCTTGTGGAGGAGAGTGATGATGATGAATCTGATGTGTGACCTTGGGCAAGTAAAACTTGTTGTGTGATCTATGGTTTATGTAATATAAAGTTCCGAACTTCTTATGTACTAAATCCTTATGGTTTGTAACCGTTGGACTTAAGTTTCAATCTATGTTATGTAACCTTTCCGCTTTTACTCTGATTTACCTTATCTATGAAAATGTTGTAATACTGTAATGCTTAATGAGGGAAATTCCTGGAAAGAATATAACGTGGATGATTCGGGTTTCCCGAGGACACCCGACAGACTTCTTGAGTCATTTGAAACTCGTGCACGTCGATCAGAAGTCTTTGAGACAATGATGGGTGCATGTGGGCCACTTAATTCAGGAGGTTCTGCCACAGCTGGTATCAGAGCAGGTTTCCTTTAGAAAGTATAACAGTATTCATTTTGAAAACTTCAAAAGCTTTTGAGTCAAACTAAATTTCAAATTAGTTTGGGTCCAAATTGCTTCTAAGCTTGTCTTATGCTTCGAACTTTTCTCAATTCATTCTTTAGACTTATCCTTCTATCTAAATGGATATGTTCTTAGTATGATTATGGTGATAATTATATACAAGGAACGATGCTTATAATATTATAATAATGCCCTATTTATGAAAGGAAAGTTTATGCACTTTTATATCAAGTGACTAATTTAAAGTTAATTAATTGTTTGATGTATGCTTTGTTCGTAAGTACGTTTCATGCATCATTATTGATAACATGTAATTAACTTTCCTCCTTAAAGTTGTTAATAATTAGAGGTAATATGTCTATCTAGTTATAAAACTCTACCCTTTAACCTTGGAACATATATAGTTCTAATATTCAAAATAAAAATATTTTGGTAGATGGCTCGTACCCGCCTAACCGCTCGCAAGTCCACCGGAGGTCGTGTCCCAAGGCACCAGTTGGCATCAAGGGATCCGCCACCCTCCGACAGCAGCGACAGCAGCACTGATAACTCCAGTGACGGAAACGGGAGTGACACTAGCGGAGGTCCTCCTTCGCCAAGGACCTACAGGCTTATGAAGAATGATCTGCGCTTGATGCTCACTGACAACATCAACATGGAAGTTCAGCTGTACCATATGGCGGGGTATGTGGTCAATCTTGAGGCCTATACCAACATCCTCCATGAGGAGGTGCACCAGCTGCATAATGCTCTCAACCCACCCGAGGCTCCGGAAGCAGTAGAGGAAGGACCAGTTGTCATCCAAGTGGATAGTGATACTTCTGAGGATGAAGCAGAGGAGCCGGAAATTCCAACTCCAGCTGAGGATGACAACGAAAGTGGATCGGATATGGATGATGACTAGGTGTTGAGTAGGCAAGAAGTATGACCTAGTGTGATCTTCTGACTTTGTAACTTAGTTAGTCAGAAAACCTCTAGTATGGGAAGTTATGTAAAATAGTGGTTTCAGTAGTCCTGCCTGAGAGCGGACTTGTATGATAAATAAGATGAACGTGCTTGTGTTATGTATGTCATGATGTATGATGGTTAAGTAAGAATGTTAATCAAAGTGTGATGTGTTTTTAAACAGATGCCTGTTAACAACCATGGAGCTAGTTCTTCCTAGGGTGGGGATGATTTTCCTAATGCACCACCAGTTCCACCCTCTTTGGCTGATGCAATTGCAGCATTGGTCAATGCAACAACTCTGTTAGCACAGAACCAGAATGTTGGTCAGCGTGGCCGTGGTCGCAATAACCGAGAAGAAACCACATATGTTGACTTCACAGATACTCGTCCCCCAGTATTTACAAAGGCTGATGAACCTCTTGAAGCTGAGGATTGGCTTCGCACCATGGAGCAAAAGTTTAGTCTCATCAACTGTACTGAAACCCAGAAGCCAGCTTTTGCAGCTCAGCAGCTAAGAGGAGCAGCAGGGGTTTGGTGGGAAAACTTACTGGCTGTTCAACCAGCCCACCACCGAATCACTTGGGGAGAATTCAAGGAAGCCTTCAGGGCTCATTACATTCCCAAGGGAGTTATGAAAATGAAGCTCGAAGAGTTCTTAGCTCTCCGTCAGGGGGATGAACCAGTCATGCAGTATATTGGAAAGTTTAATCATCTGTCCCAATATGCAATTGAGCAAGTCAACACTGATGAAAAGAAGAAGGAATGTTTCATGAGAGGCTTGAATACAAAGCTTCAACTAATGATGGCATCATGTGGCAATATATCTTATCATGAGGCAGTGAACATCGCTATCTCCAGTGAAGAAAAGAATCGCAAACATAAGGAGGCTAAGAAGAAGAAGGGGTTTGTCTCAGGATCTGGATCATCTGGCGGCAACAAGAAGCGTCAGAGGCTCATATATCATCCAGCTCAGCAGTTCCGCCCAGCTTATCGTCCTTCTTATCAGCCGCCTCAGCAGCAGAATATGCAAAGGAGTTTTGCAAGGCCGACAATGCCGTTCAATGTTCAACGTCAGCCAAATGTTCCTGCCATTCGTCCGCCAGTGCCACAAGCTGCAAACAATCCTTGTTACAATTGTGGGAAGAGTGGACATTTTGCTCGTGAATGTCCATACCCAAGGCAAAATGTTCCAAATGTCAATGCACCAAGGCCAGTTGGAAATCAGCAAGCAAATCAAAACAAAGTTAATGCCCAGAATCAGCAGAAGGGTAAGGGTACTCAGAAAACAGGAAGGGTTTTCCACACTCAAGTTGAAGCTATACCTGAAGGAGAACCAGTGATGCTTGGTATGTTCCCTGTTGCCCAACACTCAGCGCTTAAACTTTTTGATTCTGGTGCATCACATACTTTCATGAATAGAACATTTGCGAAAAAGCATAATATACCTATTGGTGCAACCAAAGATGAGTTCTTTATACAGTCACCTGGGGGTCGACTATGCACTAAGGAAATGGTACATCAGGTACCAATAGACTTGGGTGGATATATATTTCCAACATCCATGATAGTGTTAAAAGATCCAAGTATAGATGTGATCTTGGGTATGAACTGGATGAGCCAGAGAGGTGCAGTTATAGACACCTTAAATAGAACAATCAAGGTCAACTTACCTAATAGCAAGTCTCAACTTCTTATCCATCTTCCTACCCTTAAGAGAGCAGTTGAGCAAGTATGTGCTATCTCTGTCAAGGAAATCAAGGACATTCCAGTGGTCTGTGAGTTTCCGGATGTGTTTCCAGAAGATTTACTTGGTCTGCCACCTGATCGTGATGTGGAGTTTGAAATAGAGCTCAAGCCAGGGACATCACCAATATCCAGAAGAGCTTATAGAATGCCACCAAAAGAATTAGCAGAACTAAAAACTCAGTTGCAAGAATTGATGGATAAAGGTTTCATTCGACCTAGTTCGTCACCATGGGGTTGCCCGGCAATCTTTGTGAAGAAAAAGGACAATACCTTGAGGTTATGTGTGGATTATCGTCCTTTGAATGAAGTAACAATCAAGAATAAGTATCCTTTGCCCCGTATTGATCTTCTCTTTGATCAACTAACTGGTGCTAAGGTATTTTCGAAGATAGACTTGAGATCTAGGTATCATCAAATTAAGATCAAACCAAAAGATGTTCCGAAAACAGCATTCACTACCCGATATGGTCTGTATGAATATCTGGTCATGTCTTTTGGTCTGACAAATGCCCCAGCACATTTTATGTACTTGATGAATTCAGTATTCATGCCAGAGTTAGATAAGTTCGTGGTGGTATTCATTGATGACATTCTCATCTATTCCAAAACTAAAGAAGAGCATGAGGAGCATCTCAGGATAGTGTTAACTCGCTTGAGAGAACATCAGTTATATGCTAAGTTTAGCAAGTGTGAATTCTGGATAGATGAAGTTCAATTTTTGGGTCATGTCCTGTCAGCTGAAGGTGTTGCAGTAGATCCAAGCAAAGTTCAGGAAGTTCTGGACTGGAAGTCACCAACTTCAGTACATCAAGTTCGGAGTTTCTTAGGATTGGCAGGGTATTATCGCAGGTTTATCCCTGACTTCTCCAAGATCTCTAAACCAATGACAACACTGCTAAAGAATGATACCAAGTTTGTGTGGTCATCCGAGTGTGAAGAAGCTTTTCAGACCTTGAAAAAGTTGTTGACCACTGCACCAGTGCTAGCTCAACCTGATATTGAAAAATCTTTTGATGTGTATTGTGATGCTTCAGGCAAGGGCATTGGATGTGTACTGATGCAAGAAGGCAGAGTCATTGCCTATGCTTCACGACAACTTAAGCGTCACGAAGAGCATTATCCAACACATGATCTAGAGTTGGCAGCAGTAGTCCATGCTCTAAAGATCTGGCGACATTATCTGCTAGGTAATACTTGTCACATATACACTGATCATAAGAGTTTGAAATACATTTTCACTCAGTCAGAATTGAATATGCGTCAGAGAAGGTGGTTAGAACTGATAAAAGATTATGATATTGAGGTACACTATCACCCAGGCAAAGCCAATGTAGTGGCAGATGCACTCAGTCGAAAGAGTCATTGCAATTGTCTGGAAGTCAAGCCTATAGACCTTACCCTGTGTTATGAATTTGAAAAGTTAAACCTTGAAATGATTCCACAAGGAAGTCTTGCAAATGTGATAGTTCAATCATCTATCAAAGATCAGATTATTACAGCTCAGAAAGAAAATAAGGGTATGACCTTTTTGAAAGAAAAGATCCAGTCTGAGCAGAATTCCAAGTTCAGAATAGATGAAGCTGGAGTGATTTGGTTCAAGGATCGTTTAGTAGATCCAAAAGTCCCTGAACTCAGAAAACAAATTCTTGATGAAGCTCATGCAACAAAATTTTCAATCCATCCAGGTAGTAATAAGATGTATCATGATCTGAAACAAGGATTCTGGTGGACTAAGATGAAGCTTGAAATTGCGAGTTATGTGGCTAGATGTGATACTTGTCAAAAAGTGAAAGCAGTTCATCTTAGGTCTGTTGGAGAATTGCAACCATTGTCAATTCCATCTTGGAAGTGGGATGACATCAGTAAGGACTTCATAGTGGGTCTACCCAGAACAATGAAAGGGTTTGATTCCGTATGGGTCATTGTTGATCGTCTGACCAAATCAGCTCATTTCATTCCTGTAAGAAAGAAGTATCGGGCTTCCATCTATGCTAAGATATACTTTAACAGAATTGTGAGTTTACATGGTATTCCAAAGACTATCGTATCTGATAGAGGGACACAATTTGTAAATGCTTTCTGGAAGCACTTGCATAAGTCCTTGGGTACAAAACTTCTGCATAGTACAACTTATCATCCACAGACTGGAGGTCAGACTGAAAGAGTCAATCAGATCTTAGAAGATATGTTAAGATCTTGTGTGCTTAGTTATTCAGAGAAATGGGGTGAATGTTTGCCTTTAGCAGAATTCTCTTACAATAATAGTTATCAAGAGAGCATTAAGATGGCACCATTCGAAGCTCTATATGGCAGAAGGTGCAGAACACCTTTGAATTGGTCCGAACCTGGAGAACATAGTCTCTTCGGGGTTGACTTAGTCAGAGAAACTGAAGAGAAAGTCAGGCTCATCTGAGAGAACATGAAGATAGCACAGTCCAGGCAGAAGAGTTATGCTGATAAGAGACGTCGCTCTCTTACCTTTGAGGTTGGTGATTATGTATACCTCAAAGTGTCACCTATGAAAGGGGTCACTCGATTTGGAGTAAAAGGAAAGTTGGCACCTCGATATATAGGTCCATATCAAATCCTTGAAAGATGTGGAAAGGTGGCATATCGTCTAGATTTACCACCACAGTTATCATCGGTTCACAATGTGTTCCATGTCTCTCAGTTGAAGAAATGTCTTCAAGTGCCTGATCATATCATTCATGTTGAAGAAATTAAGTTAGAGCCTGATCTGACATATTCAGAATATCCTATCAAGATTCTGGATCAAAAAGATCGAGTCACTCGTAGAAGAACTATCAAATTTTACAAGGTGCAATGGAATCAACATACCGAAGATGAAGCCACGTGGGAGTCCGAAGAGTTTCTCTTAGAAAGTTTTCCTGAGTTTCTTTCTTCTGTTCTATCCTTGTAATCTGTAGTGTAATGACCTATCCCTATTTTTGTAAAAGTTGGTTTTGGGAGTGCTTGACAAACTTCCTTTTCCATTAGTTAGCCTTCAAGTTAAATCTCGGGACGAGATTTCTTTAAGGGGGAAAGAGCTGTAACACTCTGGTGTTAAGCGAACTAAAACATGACATGTCATCATGAGCATTGCATAGTTTATTTGTTAAGTAAACCCTGATGCATTAACTTAAAATAAGTTTAATTTGGATGAATGTGTTTAGGAATTTAAAGTGTGCTTATTTTGTGTATTGGATGCTTGTGTTGGAGTTTAAAGACCTTGGGTGAAAGTTTTCCGAGAGCTTAAGGGGGAAACCCTAGATTTGCCCCTTTTTGTGCAATTCAAAAACCAAGAAAAATTTGAAGTTGAGTTCAAAAGCAAAGTTGTAGGTCTTGTCAAGATGTACAACTTTGGTGTTTTGAGTTTTTGGAGTTTCAATACAAAATTCAAAGTAATTTTGAAAATACAATTTTCCAGAAATTGTCCCCTTTTCCAATTTGAATATCCAATTCAAAATCTATTTGGAATTTTGAAAAATGGTCAACATGAAAGTTGTAGGGCTTGAAAAGTTGAACAACTTTCATGTTGGGAGTTTTTCAAGTTGTTTCGGAAAATCAAAAGTAATTTTGGAAATTCTAATCTGCCCCAATTCAAAATTGGAATTTTTCCCAATTTGAGATTTGAATTTCAAACTGTTTGGCTCAAATTCATCCCTTTCCATTTGAAATCAGCCTTGGACCCTAAAAGATGTTTTATAGTATTCAAAATTCTGAACAAGTTTTATTTTGGCAGAAATATGACTTCTGTTCAAATTTTGGTCAATTTTCGCAAAAAGACAGAAAGGGGTAAATGGGGAAGAGGGGGATAAGCTTTGGCTTCTGTTCATGGCGGTGGACCACCGAGCTTGGATCGGCGTTGCCAGCGCATGAGCCACCGTTTCACCTCGTCCAAGCACGTGCTCGCGTCCGTGGCAAGGTGAAGCAGCTGCTGGCGAAGTGGAGCGCGACGTGTCCCTTCCTCTTGCGCTCACCGACGCCGATTGCCACCGGAGCACCGACGGACAGCTTATCACTCAAATCCAAAATTCACCGCAACGGTTGATCCATATCCAGTTTCACCGTGGGCATATCTTCGTTACCTCCTTGCGCATCTCCAGAACCCGTCCTTCTATTCTCTTTCGCATCAGAGCACCGGAGTTCCTCATTTTCATCTTCGCCGGAGTAAGTCGCAGCCGAGCTCGAGTCTCCCGTGGTTGGCTCATCTGGGCGACTCTCTGCTCTCTCTTTCTCTTGTCTTTGCTTCGGCATGATCCTGTGATGCTCATCGCCTCGCTCTTTTCTCCATTGCTTCAGAGCTGTCGCCGGAACATCGTCTTCTTCGTCGGAGCGCGCCGCCGGAGTCACTAGTCGCGTGGACGAGTATCACCCGGTTGTTCTCCGCTCCTAAAATGTGCGTCAGCACACCTAGGGTGAGATGCCGAT